>NW_027040258.1:70000-111846 GCF_034236695.1 Oncorhynchus nerka
GAGAGGAGAGAGAGAGAGAGAGAGAGAGAGAGAGAGAGTAGAGAGAGAGAGAGAGAGAGAGAGAGAGTAGAGGAGAGAGAGAGGAGAGAGAGAGAGTAGAGAGTAGAGAGAGAGAGAGAGAGAGAGAGTAGGGAGAGAGAGTAGAGAGAGAGTAGAGAGTAGAGAGAGAGAGAGAGTAGAGATAGAGGAGGAGAGAGATAGAGAGTAGAGAGAGATAGAGGAGAGAGTAGAGAGAGAAGTAGAGATAGAGGAGAGAGAGATAGAGAGATAGAGAGAGAGAGAGAGAGCAGAGAGAAGATAGAGACAGAGAGAGAGAGTAGAGAGATAGAGGAGAGAGAGAGAGAGTAGGGAGAGAGAGAGAGAGAGTAGAGAGAGAGAGAGAGAGAGAGAGAGAGAGAGTAGGAGAGACAGTAGAGAGAGAGTAGAGATAGAGGAGAGAGAGAGATAGAGATAGAGAGAGAGAGAGTAGAGAGAGAGAGAGAGTAGAGATAGAGTAGAGAGAGAGAGTAGAGAGATAGGAGAGAGAGAGTAGAGAGAGAGAGAGAGAGAGAGAGAGAGAGAGAGTAGAGAGAGAGAGTAGAGAGATAGAGATAGAGGAAAGAGAGAGTAGGAGAGAGAGAGTAGAGAGATAGAGAGAGTAGAGAGAGAGTAGAGAGATAGAGTAGAGAGAGAGAAAGAGAGAGAGAGATAGAGATAGAGAGAGAGAGAGAGAGAGAGAGAGAGAGGAGAGAGAGAGAGTAGTAGATAGAGCAGAGAGTAGAGAGAGAGAGAGAGAGAGACAGAGAGAGTAGAGAGATAGAGAGAGAGAGAGAGAGAGTAGAGAGAGAGAGAGAGAGAGAGGGAGAGAGAGAGAGAGTAGGGAGAGAGAGAGAGAGAGAGGAGAGAGAGAGTAGAGAGAGTAGAGAGATAGAGAGATGAGAGGAGAGTAGAGAGAGAGAGAGAGATAGAGGAGAGAGAGTAGAGAGATAGAGAGAGAGAGAGAGAAAGAGTGAGAGGAGAGAGAGAGAGAGAGAGAGAGAGAGAGAGAGAGAGAGAGAGAGAGGAGAGAGAGAGAGAGTAGAGGAGAGAGAGAGATAGGGGAGAGGAGAGAGAGAGATAGAGGAGAGAGAGAGAGTAGAGGAGAGAGTAGAGATAGAGAGAGAGTAGAGAGAGAGAGAGATAGAGAGAGGCAGAGAGAGAGAGTAGAGAGAGAGAGGAGAGAGAGAGAGAGAGACAGAGAGTAGAGAGAGAGAGAGAGAGAGTAGAGAGGAGAGAGAGAGAGAGAGAGAGAGTAGAGAGATAGAGGAGAGAGAGAGAGAGATAGAGGAGAGAGAGTAGAGATAGAGGAGATGTAGAGAGAGAGAGAGAGAGAGAGAGAGAGTAGAGATAGAGAGAGATAGAGAGAGACAGAGAGTAGAGAGAGAGAGAGAGAGAGAGAGAGAGGAGAGAGAGAGAGAGAGAGATAGAGAGAGAGAGAGGGAGACAGAGTAGAGAGATAGAGGAGAGAGAAGTAGGGAGAGAGAGAGAGAGAGTAGAGAGATAGAGAGTAGAGAGAGAGAGAGAGAGAGAGAGAGTAGAGAGATAGAGGAGAGAGAGAGAGAGTAGAGAGAGAGAGAGAGTAGAGAGATAGAGGAGAGAGAGAGAGAGTAGAGAGAGAGAGGAGAGAGAGAGAGAGGAGAGAGATAGAGTAGAGAGAGAGAGTAGAGAGATAGAGGAGAGAGTTGAGAGAGAGAGAGTAGAGATAGGGAGAGGAGAGAGAGAGTAGAGAGAGAGAGAGAGAGAGAGAGAGAGAGAGAGTAGAGGAGAGAGAGAGAGTAGAGAGAGAGGAGAGAGAGAGGAGAGAGAGAAAGAGAGTAGGAGATAGAGGAGAGAGAGAGAGAGAGTAGAGAGAGAGTAGAGAGATAGAGGACTTTTTGACTTTTGGTCTTTCTTTATTGAAACATTCTCAATTCATTTAAAACTCACCCCCCCACTCCTAAAATAAAAAAATAAAAATATATCCTGTACAAATCACCATACACAAAAAACCTCTCCTACAACCGTATATCAAAACATCTTCCCCAGCAATACAGACAGCCCCCAACACACCATATCTCCTCAAACATCTCCACACATTTGATCATTTTATAGAACTCAAACTCAACCCTAAGGCGCGCAGAGACCATCCCATTAAACAGTAGTAAAGGGTCTGTTATCCCCCACCTTTGACCCTGTTCCTCCTTGTTAGCCAAATAGCTAACTTTGCCTGAGCAAACAGAAAATTCAACAAAACACATTTTTCTTTCTCCTTACTCGAATACCTGTATCCCATTATAAACATCCCAACAGCAAAAACCACCCCCAACCTGTCACACAGACATTCCAACAGAGACATTAATGGCATTAACCTGGTGCACACAGAAAACACATGAATTACAGTTTCTTTCATTTGACAGAAAGGACACCCCTGCCCAATTCCCGGATCAACCCGTGCCAACCAGCTGTTAGTGGCCAGGGCTCCATGAAGAACCCTCCACTGGAGGTCCCCTGACCTCTTTGGTACTGGGGGTTTGTAGGCGCCCTCCATCTAAAACCCACCATACTCTCCGCCCCACATACCCCCTGCCACTGATGTGCCTTCACTCCTGTTAGGCTTCTAATGCTCCTAACCTTAACACAGAGGTTGTAGAGGGCTTTACCTCCCACCCCCTCAAACTCCCCAGGCTCGGAGTGTTAAAATCTAACAAGTCCTCCAGACCCCCTTGCCAGTCTCCAGTCTCTGCCGTCACCTGCAGTGGCGGGAACATTGGTGGCCCCTCTCCCTTTGGCCTCTCAAACACCCCCTTACCGGCTCAGACAGTGCCTCCTGGACCTCCTCCAGGAATCTCTCCAGCAGCCTAAGAGACGTTATTCCTGTTTGTTGCGCCAAGACCTCCGGGGTTTTCCACCCCTCCTCTCCCAGCAGTCTCAGGTCACCCAGCCTTTGTAAACCCCCTGCCATCAGTTGCCTCTGCAGGTTGGCCGACTGAACCGATCTCAAAGGGATGGCTGGGTTGTGGAAGATAGGCTCCTCCCACACCCACTGCCCAGGCTCCACACCCCCTTCTCGTGTGGGTCTTAGCAGCTGCCAGGCCCTCAGCACCGCAGAGTAAAACTCTGAGAGACCTGCTGTACTCAGCCTCTCCAGCTTCATGAGGAACAGCTGCCGGTCCAACCCTAATCCGCCAGCTCTCCTCAGCAGCGCGCATGCTGGTTCCCTCCAGCCAACATCAGTGTGGTACAGCAGTCTCTGCACCGCCTTTAGTCGGAAAGCAGCCATCCTGCTCTCCAGTTCCACCAGGCCCTGTCCTCCTTCGTGTACGGTCATGTACAAAACTGCTGCCTTCAGCCAGTGATGTCCCGACCAAAAGAAGTCCACCAGCTTGCGTTGCAGGTCTGCAAGCAGACCGGCGGGGGTTGAGGACAGCCAGTTTATGCCACAAGGAAGATGCCACCAGGTTGTTGATTATCAGCACCCTCCCTCTATATGACACTTGGGACAGGAGCCACCTCCACCTGGCCAGTCTTGACACCACTGCCTGTGACAGCCCCTCCCAGTTCTTGCTGACCCACCTCTCCGAGCCCAGGTACACCCCCAACACTTTAAGCCCTTCACAACCCCACTGCAAACCCCCCTGGAAGCAGAGGAGGAGCCCTATCCCCCATGCCCCACATAACAGAGCTTTGCTCTTTCCCCAGTTACCTTAGCTGATGAAGCTCCCTCGTACACCTTCAGACTGGTCTCTAGTTCCTGCATATCTTGCTCATCCCTGACCATCACAGAAACATCATCTGCATATGCTGAGACTGCTATTCCTGTCACCACATCCATGCCTGTCCAGCACACTCCCCGCAGTCTCCTGCGTAGCAGTCCTAAAAAAGGCTCAATGGCTAGTGTGTACAGCTGCCCAGATAGAGGGCATCCTTGTCTAATCCCCCGTCTCACCCAGACTGGCCTACTGAGCCCCCTCCCACCTTAACCATACATGACGCCCCAGCATACAACAGCTTCACACAGGTCACAAAACTCTTCCCAAACCCAAACACAGACATCACATTAAACAGATACTCATGATCCACTCTATCAAAAGCCTTCTCTTGATCTAAAGAGACCAGTCCAAAGTTCACATTAGAACCTCTCGACAAGTCCAACATGTCCCTAATCAAGAACAAGTTGTCCGTGATTGAGCGTCCCGGTACACAATATGTCTGGTCCTTGTGTATTATAGAGTCCAGATGGGACTTCAGTCTGTTAGAGAGGACCTTGGCAAAAATCTTGTAGTCCGCACAGAGTAATGCCACAGGCCTCCAGTTCTTAAGTTCACACAAGTCCCCTTTTTTGGGCAGGAGAGTCAGAGCCGCCCGACGGCAGCTCATCGGCAACTCTCCTACCCCGACGCATTCACGCAACACGCAAAAGAAATCCTGTCCAATTGTTCCCCAGAATTTTTGTAAAATTCCACTGGAAGTCCATCGACCCCGGGTGCACGACCGGGGGACATCTGAGTTACTGCCTCTGCCAGTTCATGTGACAACAGAGGAATGTCCATTTCATCCCTCTGTGCCCGAGAGAGCTTAGGGAGTCCTTCGAACAAGACCTGAGCACACATAGGATCACACATTTCTGCCCTATACAATTCAGTATAAAACTCCACAGTCCGCTCCCGCATCTCCCCACCACAGAGGTCACCCTCCCATCAGACAGCCGTAGACAATGCATACCCTTGGCATCACTGCTCTGTCTTTCCAAACCAAAGAAGAAGGAGCTGGGAGCATCCATCTCCTTGAGCATGGAGAACCTAGCTCTTACAAGTGCTCCCTTTGCTTTAACCTGGAAAAAACTGCCCAGGTCCCTACGTAATTCGGCTAAGTTAGCCTGGAGGCCTACATTGCCTTGCCCCACCATCTCTACCTCCATCTCACTAATACACCGCTCTAGTTCCCCCAATACTCTCCTAGCCTCTGAGGATGAGAGAGCTGTGTACTGTTGACAGAAAAGCCGAATTTGCACTTTCCCCACATCCCACCATTGACTCAGAGACTCATACTCCTCTCTTCGCTGCCCCCATCTTTCCCAAAAAGTCTGGAAACCTGAGCAAAGGTGGCATCTTGTAAGAGCTTTACATTGAACTTCCAATAAGATGCCTGCCGGGGCCCTGGTGAAATAGACAGCCGAGCCATGGTTATGTGGTGATCCGAAAACCCCACTGGGAGAATGGTAGCACCCAGCAGCCTATTGCTCTGATTCCTGGACATGTAAAAACGATCAAGTCGAGCTGCACTCACCCTAGCCCCAAAAACCTTCACCCACGTATACTGTCTTGTGTTTGGATGTTTAGTTCTCCAAACATCCACTAGGTCAAACTGATTAAAGATGTCCCTTAACACTCCCACTGACACTGAATGAGGCTCTTCCCCATTTCTGTCTTTTGTAAAATCCATTGTACAGTTCCAGTCACCTCCGATCACCAGCGTCTCCTCAGGCGCTACTTGTGAGAGTTCCTGTCTAAGACTCCCAAATAGAACCCCTCTTTCTCTCCCTGTGTTAGGCGCATACACATTTATAAAGACAAAAACCATGTTGTTAATTTCTGCTTTAACAACAAGCAACCTACCCCTACACACCTCCTTTGAGGAGCAAATTTTTACAGCCAGACCCGGTGCAAAAGGACTGCCACCCCTGCACTAAGATTTGTCCCATGGCTCAACACACTTGCCCCTTTCCACCAGAGCCCCCAATCAACTTCATTCACCACATCACTATGAGTCTCCTGCAGAAACAACACCTGTACTTTTTTTGTTTTACATATTCACCCAACACACTCCTCTTTCCCGCATCTCTGGCGCCATTTATATTGAGCGAGCCTACCCGAAGAGTCTCCATAAGAAGTGGGAGAAAAGCCAGCAGAGAAATAGACCAATAGCAAAGCTCAAAAGCCCCAGTGTCAGTAAGAAATTAAACATTTAAACAGTGTCTGAAGGTAAACCTTTACGCACTATTGTGACCCACTTCCTCAACCTAAACCGTTTCCTGGGTGAGAGGGCACCATGCCCCTCATTTCTCATAGCATGTTGTACTGATCTTACAAACTTTCTAGGATCAGGAAAAAAAAGTCTCAAGATTAACTTTTTTCCCTTAGTCTCATTCAGGAACCTTGTCAGTTCTCTCAACGTGTACTTAGACCCCTCTGGTTGACTGGCTGTCAGCTCCGGGCCAATTGAAGAGGAGTCTGAAAAAAATAACTCCTCATCCTCTTCCTCAGACTCACTTTCCTCCTCTTCTCTATCTCCCACCCTGACCACCTGCCCTTTCTCTCTGTTTAGGGCCTCACCCACAGCAACAGGCAACATTTCCATGGTACCTTTATCCACATCCTTTTTCCTTTTCCTCTTGACACCCTCCTCCTCCCCCTAATCTCTTACACTTCCCCACTATACTCTCCTCATCCACTAGAATAACCTGACTAGACGCAGTATCATCTGCACCACCCTCTATAGCATGACTAGGGCCAGCCTCAGCTACACCACCCTCCATAGCATGACTAGGGCCAGCCTCAGCTACACCACCCTCCATAGCATGACTAGGCCCAGCATCATCTGCACCACCCTCCATAGCATGTCTAGGCCCAGCCTCAGCTACCCCACCATCTCTAGCCTGACTAGACCCAGCCTCTGCTTCTCCACCATCTCTAGCCTGACTAGCCCCAGCCTCATCTACACCACCATCTCTAGACTGACTAGGCCCAGCCTCTGCTGTCTGCATCTCCTTACCCCTGCATTTTGACCTCGATTTCCCCCACTTGCACCCTCACTCCGTCTATGGCCTTTATGTGGGCACGCAAAGCTCTTGTGCCCCAAATCCCCACATTCAAAACACCGTAGACTATCTGTGCTGGCAAAACCTGCATAGAGCCCCTCCCCATGCCTCACTTTGAAATGCACATTTAGCTGTTGCTCATTATTGTTCAGAAACATAAACACTTGCCGCCTGAACGAAACAACGTGCTTAACGGCATCTGCCTGAAAACCTGCTGACAGTACACGAAACCGCTAGCAAACTTACCAAAACGACTCAGCTCTTTCCTAATTTGATCGTCCGTAATAAACGGAGGCAAATTTGCCACTACAACTCTTGTTGAAGGGGTAGAGAGAGGTGAAATTGACACCAACACATCTCTTACAAATATTCCGCTAGCAATTAGCCTACCGACCAAATTTGCCCTTTTCATGAACACAACCACAGCTTTGTTCATTCTAGAAGCAGAATGTATAAACTCAGCTCCTACCTGTTCACCGACCGCGAGCAGAACCTCCTCCACCTTAACTCCGTTCTCAGGAACACACCTGAATCCATGCTGTATCGACAGCGTCTCGTCCGCGCTAGGCTGAGAAGCCATTGCGCACACTACACCTTCCACCCCCCCGGAAAGTTACTCTGTCCTCTTCCACCCTAACTTTGAAAAAAAAAACTTTGGATACCGCTAAAAACAAATATTGCATTAACCCTCCACCATAGAAAATAACATGTAAAGAAAAGAATCAAGAAAGTTAGTTAGGATAGAGCTTTCCACACCAAACACTCAAACTCCAAAAACACCCAGCATGCACCGAGAGAGAGAGAGAGAGAGAGAGAGAGAGAGAGAGAGAGAGAGAGAGAGAGAGAGAGAGAGAGAGAGAGAGAGAGAGAGAGAGAGAGACAGAGAGAAAGGACCAACTAGGGTCACCGAGCCATATAATAATACACACAGGCACAAACGACCTGAAAGCACAGCAGGAAAGGGTGGCCACAGCACTCAAAGGAGTGATTGAAAATACTTCTTCTACTTTCCCCAATGCACAAGTGGTTATCTCCACCCTGCTACCACGAAAAGACTTCCACCCTGCTACCATACAGTGGGTAAATGTATCCATCACTCCACCCTGGACTTGAACAACCTCTATGACCAGGTCCACCTCTACAAGGCAGCAGTGCCCACCTTTGCCCGGACTCTACTGGGTGAAATTCCACAGTGTTCCATCACAGCAGCAAGATTTGTGACCTGTTGCCACAAGAAAAGGTCAACCAGTGAAGAACAAACACCATTGTAAATACAACCCATATTTATGCTTATTTATTTTCCCTTGTGTACTTTAACCATTTGTACATTGTTATACCACTGTATATATACATACTATTACATGTGTAATGTCTTTATTGTTTAGAAACTTCTGTATGTGTAATGTTTACTGTTAATTGTTATTGTTTATTTCACTTTTGTATTTTATCTACCTCACTTGCTTTGGCAATGTTCACATATGTTTCCCATGCCAATAAAGCCCCTTGAATTGGATTGAGAGGAGAGACAGAGAGAAGGAGAGACAGAGAGAAGGAGAGAGAGATCAACAGTGTGCCGTCTTCCATATAAGCTCTCTCATATTAGTGTCTCATGATGTACTATTTGATAGCTGAATGTTGATGATGCTCATATTGTCATTCCAGATTGTAATGAGCTGCAGCAGTTTTCAGCTTCACATTTTATCTTCAGTTTAATGGAGAGAAATGTGACTTGGCTCTGCCAGACTGCATTGACCGATCTGACTTCTATGGCCCAGAAAATGTTGTTTAAACCTTAAATTAACATTATTGAAATGTTTAAATAACGATCCCGTTTAGATGCTTTGCAAAGGGCTGCGGCTTGATATGTGGGGTTCACTTTGGCTGTTTGAAATGAAGGACACATATGCAGAGGACATGGATGGACAGAGGAGACATTGAAAGCACTTCATATTGCTGTGTGTGTGTGTGGTGTGTGTGTGTGTGTGTGTGTGAGAGAGAGAGAAAAATAACGAGGGAAGGATGAGGAAAAATTGTTTCTCATCAGTTAATGGTAACTTGGCAGTCTATACACACACACACACACACACACACACACACACACACACACACACACACACACACACACACACACACACACACACACACACACACACACACACACACACTCCCTCACTCCATCCATCCGTGTGTGTGTGTGTGTGTGTGTGTGTGTGTGTGTGCAGTCTGCTCCGTTGGGTCCTACTAAACCGTTTTATCAGTCTGTTAGCGACCATCCTTAACTGTTTATTGATGTGTGTGCGCCTGCCTGCGTGTAGATAAACACCTCAGTCTAACCAGAGAACCTCATGGACCATTAAACCCCAGGTCCACAGACCGCTAATGAGCCTCACTGTCACATCACAACACAGCAAACCAGGCTAACGCTAATGCTAACGTTAGCGTTAGCTGACAGACAGACAGGCCCTAATGGGGAGGCGATGATTGTCTTTTCAAACATCTCATGGCACAGATTTTGAACCTGAATGTCAGTACATATTGCGTTCTGGCCAGTGCCCAAAATCCTTATGTTCCATCCCTGGATCAAGGATTCAAAGTTCATTGATTGGTCATACAGGGCTGAATCCTTATACGTGAGATCAGAAACTGTGGTTCATTCTTTTGCCTTCAAGCTAACCGAGCCACAGACCTAGCGTAACAGCACTTCATTAACTTAGGACTGCTGTGGCATTTAGCATTTTCTGCTCATGGTTGTCATAACAGATGTAGTCTTACAGTATGAGCCCAAGTCTTAACATTGTCTTTAAGCTCATCATCAAAACAATAACCAGACAAGGAAGATTCAGCGTTGTTCGTCTACAAGCCTTAAGGCAAAGTGTATGTTGGTCGTTAAACCCTCGTGAAATGTACATAACAGGAACAAATAAACAGAATTTAGACAGAAGACCATTTTGTTGGCAGTCTATACACACACACACACACACACACACACACACACACACACACACACACACACACACACACACACACACACACACACACACACACAGAGACACACATACACACACAGACACAGACACAAATGCTGTTATGGTGGTTTATAAGCTTTATGCCTACGGTGTTTAGGTCGGTGTTCAGTTTGTAATGCATCATAAATATGCAGATGATGACTCCATCTCTGGTGCTGTCCTCTTGAATTATTCAACATTCAGAAAAACGGTGTGTTTGATTGTGTGTGTGTGTGTGTGTGTGTGTGTTTGGGGGATAAGCGTACACTAAGGATCTCGATATATCTCTTCAATCTCCAATCTTTCTCACTCCTCTCTGCTCAGTTAGGCTCAATCTGTTACATCTGGCTGAGAGCAGCAGAGAAGAGACCGAATATGAACTGAAATAACTCAGGCTGAAGTCAGGAGGAAGACGGAGAACTTTTCCCCTTTATTTCTCACTCACTATTTCTCTCTTTGGTATTTCCCTTCCATGTCTGTCTCTTTTCCATAGCGCTCCCCTCTCTCTCCCCCCGCCTCTCCCACTCAGTATAGATGATCTATGGGGGACCAGTGAAGGTGGCACTGTAGCTCTGCAGGACCAGGTGTGCTGACCATTGATCTATACATTCTGTAGTGTAGCTGGCTCATAAAGGACCATGGCATTAGGTTGGGGTTGGGGCATCATCCACGTCACACGTGGCCCAGGACGTACCAAGTCATTAGGTTGGGGTTGGGGCATCATCCACGTCACACGTGGCCCAGGACGTACCAAGTCATTAGGTAGGGGTTGGGGCATCATCCACGTCACACGTGGCTCAGGACGTACCAAGTCATTAGGTAGGGGTTGGGGCATCATCCACGTCACACGTGGCTCAGGACATACCAAGTCATTAGGTAGGGGTTGGGGCATCATCCACGTCACACGTGGCTCAGGACGTACCAAGTCATTAGGTTGGGGTTGGGGCATCATCCACATCACACGTGGCTCAGGACGTACCAAGTCATTAGTTAGGGGTTGGGGCATCATCCACGTCACACGTGGCCCAGGACGTACCAAGTCATTAGGTAGGGGTTGGGGCATCATCCACGTCACACGTGGCTCAGGACGTACCAAGTCATTAGGTTGGGGGTTGGTGCATCATCCACGTCACACGTGGCTCAGGACGTACCAAGTCATTAGGTTGGGGGTTGGTGCATCATCCACGTCACACGTGGCCCAGGACGTACCAAGTCATTAGTTAGGGGTTGGGGCATCATCCACGCCACACGTGGCTCAGGACGTACCAAGTCATTAGTTAGGGGTTGGGGCATCATCCACGTCACACGTGGCTCAGGACGTACCAAGTCATTAGTTAGGGGTTGGGGCATCATCCACGTCACACGTGGCTCAGGACGTACCAAGTCATTAGGTTGGGGGTTGGTGCATCATCCACGTCACACGTGGCTCAGGACGTACCAAGTCATTAGGTAGGGGTTGGGGCATCATCCACGTCACACGTGGCTCAGGACGTACCAAGTCATTAGGTTGGGGGTTGGTGCATCATCCACGTCACACGTGGCCCAGGACGTACCAAGTCATTAGGTTGGGGGTTGGTGCATCATCCACGTCACACGTGGCCCAGGACGTACCAAGTCATTAGGTTGGGGGTTGGTGCATCATCCACGTCACACGTGGCTCAGGACGTACCAAGTCATTAGGTAGGGGTTGGGGCATCATCCACGTCACACGTGGCCCAGGACGTACCAAGTCATTAGGTAGGGGTTGGGGCATCATCCACGTCACACGTGGCCCAGGACGTACCAAGTCATTAGGTAGTGGTTGGGGCATCATCCACGTCACACGTGGCCCAGGACGTACCAAGTCATTAGTTAGGGGTTGGGGCATCATCCACGTCACACGTGGCCCAGGACGTACCAAGTCATTAGTTAGGGGTTGGGGCATCATCCACGTCACACGTGGCTCAGGACGTACCAAGTCATCATGGGACATTCTGGGCTGCATAAGTGACACACTTTGTACTCTAGCTGTCCAGGACCAAGGCTGGGGACCATTGATGTGTAGTATATAATATATAGAGATTCTACGGCTTTCCCCATAGCAGAACCCTTTAAAGAACCCGTTTTGGTTCCAGGTAGAACGCATTTTGGATTCCATGTAGGACCCTTTCCACAGTGGGTTCTACATGGAACTCAAAAGGGTTCTATCTGGATCCAAAAAAGGGTTGTCTTATGGGGACAGTCGAAGAACCCTTTTGGAACCCTTTTTCCTAAGAGTGCAGGAACATGCAGGATGATCGCTTTCCAGGGACGGGGTTGGAGAGCTCTGCTTTAGTGTGTACAGTACATTCTGAAAGTATTCAGACCCCTTCCCCTTTTCCACATTTTGTTACGTTACAGCCTTATTCTAAAATGGATTAAATACATGTTTTCCCTCATGAATCTACAAACAATACCCCATAATGACAAAGCAAAAAAAAACATTAAATTTTTTTAAACAGAAATACTTTATTTACATAAGTATTCCGACCCTTTGCTATGAGACTCGAAATTGAGCTCAGGTGCATCCTGTTTCCATTGATCATCCTTGAGATGTTTCTACAACTTGATTGGAGTCCATCTGTTCACCCACAGCTGCGAGGCCAAGGATAATGACACAACAGTGCTGTAGGCCTGATCATCGACAGCGATGAGTCCTCCTACAGGGAGGAGGTCAGTGACTTAGCAGCCTGGTGCCAGGACAACAACGTCAGAAAAACCAAGGATCTGATTGTGAACTATAGGAGAAAGAGGGCAGAGCTCGCCCCCATCCACATTGACGAGAGTTTTAAATTCCTTGACATCACTAACGACTTAACATGGTCCACACACAACCACATAGTGGTGAAGACGCACGGCAGAGCGCCTCTTCCCCTCAGGAGGCTGAAAAGATCTGGCATGGACCATCAGATCCTCAAAAAGCTGCACCATCGAGAGCATCTTGACTGGCTGCATCAGCTGCTTGGTATGGCAACTACACCGCCTAGCTCCCTGCCATCCAAGACCTCTATAACAGGCGGTGTAACAGGAAGGCCCGGAAAATTGCCAAAGTCTCCAGTCTTCCAAGCCATAGGCTGTTCATTCCGCTACCATCCGGCAAACAGTAACAGAGCATCGGCTCTAGGACCAACTGGCTCCGAGACAGCCTCTTCCCCCAAGCCATAGGCTGTTCATTCCGCTACCATCCGGCAAACAGTAACAGAGCATCGGCTCTAGGACCAACTGGCTCCGAGACAGCCTCTTCCCCAAGCCATAGGCTGTTCATTCCGCTACCATCCGGCAAACAGTAACAGAGCATCGGCTCTAGGACCAACTGGCTCCGAGACAGCCTCTTCCCCCAAGCCATAGGCTGTTCATTCCGCTACCATCCGGCAAACAGTAACAGAGCATCGGCTCTAGGACCAACTGGCTCTGAGACAGCCTCTTCCCCCAAGCCATTAGACTGCTAAATAGCCAGATTGCTAAGTAGCCAATTAATGGTAGCCAAACGATCGGAACTGACTCTATCTTGCATTGACCCTACGCACACTCACTAGACTATAAATACACACCATATGCACACTCACTCACACACACTACATTGACACTCCCACACAAAACTCCCACATTCACATACACTACATACGCACACACACACACATAACACACACACACACACATACCGACACAACACAAACACACATGCATATACATTACACACAAACACAATCACACACATACACACTTTTACGTTCATAATTTGCTGCTGCTACTCTGTACTTTATTTTACTCGTATTATTATCTATCCTGATGCCTGGTCACTTTACCTTCATGTACATATCTACCTCAAATACCTTGTACCTCTGCACAGTGATCTGGTACTGGTACTCCCTGTATAGAGCTCCATCATTGATCTGGTACTCCCTGTATAAAGCTCCATCATTGATCTGCTACTGGTACTCCCTGTATAGAGCTCCATCAGTGATCTGGTACTCCCTGTATAGAGCTCCATCATTGATCTGGTACTGGTATTCCCTGTATAGAGCTCCATCATTGATCTGGTACTGATACTCCCTGTATAGAGCTCCATCATTGATCTGGTACTCCCTGTATAGAGCTCCATCATTGATCTGGTACTGGTATTCCCTGTATAGAGCTCCATCATTGATCTGGTACTGATACTCCCTGTATAAAGCTCCATCATTGATCTGGTACTGGTACTCCCTATATAGAGCTCCATCATTGATCTGGTACTGATACTCCTTGTATAGAGCTCCATCATTGATCTGGTACTCCCTTTATAGAGCTCCATCATTGATCTGGTACTGGTACTCCCTGTATAGAGCTCCATCATTGATCTGGTACTGATACTCCCTGTATAGAGCTCCATCATTGATCTGGTACTGATACTCCCTGTATAGAACTCCATCATTGATCTGGTACTCCCTGTATAGACCTCCATCATTGATCTGGTACTGATACTCCCTGTATAGAGCTCCACATTGATCTGGTACTGATACTCCATGTATAGAGCTCCATCATTGATCTGGTACTGGTATTCCCTGTATAAAGCTACATCATTGATCTGGTACTGATACTCCCTGTATAGAGCTCCACATTGATCTGGTACTGATACTCCCTGTATAGAGCTCCATCATTGATCTGGTACTCCCTTTATAGAGCTCCATCATTGATCTGGTACTCCCTGTATAGAGCTCCATCATTGATCTGGTACTCCCTTTATAGAGCTCCATCATTGATCTGGTACTGGTACTCCCTGTATAGAGCTCCATCATTGATCTGGTACTGGTACTCCCTGTATAGAGCTCCTTCATTGATGTGGTACTGGTACTCCCTGTATAGAGCTCCATCAGTGATCTGGTACTGATACTCCCTGTATAGAGCTCCATCATTGATCTGGTACTCCCTGTATAGAGCTCCATCATTGATGTGGTACTGATACTCCCTGTATAGAGCTCCATCATTGATCTGGTACTCCCTGTATAGAGCTCCATCATTGATGTGGTACTGGTACTCCCTGTATAGAGCTCCATCAGTGATCTGGTACTCCCTGTATAGAGCTCCATCATTGATCTGGTACTCCCTTTATAGAGCTCCATCATTGACCTGGTACTGGTACTCCCTGTATAGAGCTCCATCATTGATCTGGTACTGGTACTCCCTGTATAGAACTCCATCAGTGATCTGGGACTCCCTGTATAGAGCTTCATCATTGATCTGGTACTGGTACTCCTTGTATAGAGCTCCATCATTGATCTGGTACTGATACTCCTTGTATAGAGCTCCATCATTGATCTGGTACTGATACTCCCTGTATAGAGCTCCACATTGATCTGGTACTGATACTCTCTGTATAGAGCTCCATCATTGATCTGGTACTGATACTCCCTGTATAGAGCTCCATCATTGATCTGGTACTGATAGTCCCTGTATAGAGCTCCATCATTGATCTGGTACTCCCTGTATAGAGCTCCATCATTGATCTGGTACTGATACTCCCTGTATAGAGCTCCACATTGATCTGGTACTGATACTCCCTGTATAGAGCTCCATCATTGATCTGGTACTGGTATTCCCTGTATAAAGATCCATCAGTGATCTGGTACTGATACTCCCTGTATAGAGCTCCACATTGATCTGGTACTGATACTCCCTGTATAGAGCTCCATCATTGATCTGGTACTCCCTTTATAGAGCTCCATCATTGATCTGGTACTCCCTGTATAGAGCTCCATCATTGATCTGGTACTCCCTTTATAGAGCTCCATCATTGATCTGGTACTGGTACTCCCTGTATAGAGCTCCATCATTGATCTGGTACTGGTACTCCCTGTATAGAGCTCCATCATTGATGTGGTACTGGTACTCCCTGTATAGAGCTCCATCAGTGATCTGGTACTGATACTCCCTGTATAGAGCTCCATCATTGATCTGGTACTCCCTGTATAGAGCTCCATCATTGATGTGGTACTGATACTCCCTGTATAGAGCTCCATCATTGATCTGGTACTCCCTGTATAGATCTCCATCATTGATCTGGTACTCCCTTTATAGAGATCCATCATTGATCTGGTACTGGTACTCCCTGTATAGAGCTCCATCATTGATCTGGTACTGGTACTCCCTGTATAGATCTCCATCAGTGATCTGGTACTCCCTGTATAGAGCTCCATCATTGATCTGGTACTCCCTTTATAGAGCTCCATCATTGACCTGGTACTGGTACTCCCTGTATAGAGCTCCATCATTGATCTGGTACTGGTACTCCCTGTATAGAACTCCATCAGTGATCTGGGACTCCCTGTATAGAGCTCCATCATTGATCTGGTACTCCCTGTATAGAGCTCCATCAGTGATCTGGTACTCCCTGTATAGAGCTCCATCATTGATCTGGTACTGGTACTCCCTGTATAGAGCTCCATCATTGATCTGGTACTGATACTCCCTGTATAGAGCTCCATCATTGATCTGGTACTGATACTCCCTGTATAGAGCTCCATCATTGATCTGGTACTCCCTGTATAGAGCTCCATCATTGATCTGGTACTGGTATTCCCTGTATAGAGCTCCATCATTGATCTGGTACTGATACTCCCTGTATAGAGCTCCATCATTGATCTGGTACTGATACTCCTTGTATAGAGCTCCATCATTGATCTGGTACTCCCTGTATAAAGCTCCATCATTGATCTGGTACTGGTACTCCCTGTATAGAGCGCCATCATTGATCTGGTACTGATACTCCCTGTATAGAGCTCCACATTGATCTGGTACTGATACTCCCTGTATAGAGCTCCACATTGATCTGGTACTGATACTCCCTGTATAGAGCTCCATCATTGATCTGGTACTGATACTCCCTGTATAGAGCTCCATCATTGATCTGGTACTGTACCCTGTATAGAGCTCCATCATTGATCTGGTACTGTACTCCCTGTATAGAGCTCCATCATTGATCTGGTACTGATACTCCTGTATAGAGCTCCATCATTGATCTGGTACTCCTTTATAGAGCTCCATCATTGATCTGGTACTCCCTGTATAGAGCTCCATCATTGATGTGGTACTAGTACTCCCTGTATAGAGCTCCATCATTGATCTGGTACTCCCTGTATAGAGCTCCATCATTGATGTGGTACTGGTACTCCCTGTATAGAGCTCCATCAGTGATCTGGTACTCCCTGTATAGAGCTCCATCATTGATCTGGTACTGGTACTCCCTGTATAGAGCTCCATCATTGATCTGGTACTGGTACTCCCTGTATAGAACTCCATCAGTGATCTGGGACTCCCTGTATAGAGCTCCATCATTGATGTGGTACTGGTACTCCCTGTATAGAGCTCCATCATTGATCTGGTACTCCCTTTATAGAGCACCATCATTGACCTGTGAATAGAGCTCCATCAGTGATCTGGTACTCCCTGTATAGAGCTCCATCATTGATCTGGTACTGGTACTCCCTGTATAGAGCTCCATCAGTGATCTGGTACTGATACTCCCTGTATAGAGCTCCATCATTGATCTGGTACTGGTATTCCCTGTATAGAGCTCCATCATTGATCTGGTACTGATACTCCCTGTATAAAGCTCCATCATTGATCTGGTACTGGTACTCCCTGTATAGAGCTCCATCATTGATCTGGTACTGATACTCCTTGTATAGAGCTCCATCATTGATCTGGTACTCCCTGTATAAAGCTCCATCATTGATCTGGTACTGGTACTCCCTGTATAGAGCGCCATCATTGATCTGGTACTGATACTCCCTGTATAGAGCTCCACATTGATCTGGTACTGATACTCCCTGTATAGAGCTCCACATTGATCTGGTACTGATACTCCCTGTATAGAGCTCCATCATTGATCTGGTACTGATACTCCCTGTATAGAGCTCCATCATTGATCTGGTACTCCCTGTATAGAGCTCCATCATTGATCTGGTACTGATACTCCCTGTATAGAGCTCCACATTGATCTGGTACTGATACTCCCTGTATAGAGCTCCATCATTGATCTGGTACTCCCTTTATAGAGCTCCATCATTGATCTGGTACTCCCTGTATAGAGCTCCATCATTGATGTGGTACTAGTACTCCCTGTATAGAGCTCCATCATTGATGTGGTACTGGTACTCCCTGTATAGAGCTCCATCAGTGATCTGGTACTCCCTGTATAGAGCTCCATCATTGATCTGGTACTCCCTTTATAGAGCTCCATCATTGACCTGGTACTGGTACTCCCTGTATAGAGCTCCATCATTGATCTGGTACTGGTACTCCCTGTATAGAACTCCATCAGTGATCTGGGACTCCTGTATAGAGCTCCATCATTGATCTGGTACTCCCTGTATAGAGCTCCATCATTGATCTGGTACTCCCTGTATAGAGCTCCATCATTGATGTACTGGTACTAGAGCTCCATCATTACTACCCTGTATAGAGCTCCATCATTGATCTGGTACTCCCTGTATAGAGCTCCATCATTGATCTGGTACTGGTACTCCCTGTATAGAGCTCCATCAGTGATCTGATCTAGAGCTCCATCATTGATCTGGTACTCCCTTATAGAGCTCCATCATTCTGGTACTGGTACTCCCTGTATAGAGCTCCATCATTGATCTGGTATAGAGCTCCATCATTGATGTGGTACTGGTACTCCCTGTATAGAGCTCCATCAGTGATCTGGTACTCCCTGTATAGAGCTCCATCATTGATCTGGTACTCCTGTATAGAGCTCCATCATTGACCTGGTACTGGTACTCCCTGTATAGAGCTCCATCATTGATCTGGTACTGGTACTCCCTGTATAGAACTCCATCATTGATCTGGTACTCCTGTATAGAGCTCCATCATTGATCTGGTACTGGTACTCCCTGTATAGAGCTCCATCATTGATCTGGTACTGATACTCCTGTATAGAGCTCCATCATTGATCTGGTACTGATACTCCCTGTATAGAGCTCCATCATTGATCTGGTACTGATCCCTGTATAGAGCTCCATCATTGATCTGGTACTGATACTCCCTGTATAGAGCTCCATCATTGATCTGGTACTGATACTCCCTGTATAGAGCTCCATCATTGATCTGGTACTCCCTGTATAGAGCTCCATCATTGATCTGGTACTGATACTCCCTGTATAGAGCTCCACATTGATCTGGTACTGATACTCCCTGTATAGAGCTCCATCATTGATCTGGTACTGGTATTCCCTGTATAGAGCTCCATCATTGATCTGGTACTGATACTCCCTGTATAGAGCTCCACATTGATCTGGTACTGATACTCCCTGTATAGAGCTCCATCATTGATCTGGTACTCCCTTTATAGAGCTCCATCATTGATCTGGTACTTCCCTGTATAGAGCTCCATCATTGATCTGGTACTCCCTTTATAGAGCTCCATCATTGATCTGGTACTGGTACTCCCTGTATAGAGCTCCATCATTGATCTGGTACTGGTACTCCCTGTATAGAGCTCCATCATTGATGTGGTACTGGTACTCCCTGTATAGAGCTCCATCAGTGATCTGGTACTGATACTCCCTGTATAGAGCTCCATCATTGATCTGGTACTACTCCCTGTATAGAGCTCCATCATTGATCTGGTACTGGTACTCCCTGTATAGAGCTCCATCATTGATCTGGTACTCCCTGTATAGTACTCCATCATTGATCTGGTACTCCTTTATAGAGATCCATCATTGATCTGGTACTGGTACTCCCTGTATAGAGCTCCATCATTGATCTGGTACTGGTACTCCCTGTATAGATCTCCATCAGTGATCTGGTACTCCCTGTATAGAGCTCCATCATTGATCTGGTACTCCTTTATAGAGCTCCATCATTGATCTGGTACTGGTACTCCCTGTATAGAGCTCCATCATTGATCTGGTACTGGTACTCCTGTATAGAACTCCATCAGTGATCTGGTACTCCCTGTATAGAGCTCCATCATTGATCTGGTACTGTACTCCCTGTATAGAGCTCCATCAGTGATCTGGTACTCCCTGTATAGAGCTCCATCATTGATCTGGTACTGGTACTCCCTGTATAGAGCTCCATCATTGATCTGGTACTGATACTCCCTGTATAGAGCTCCATCATTGATCTGGTACTGATACTCCTGTATAGAGCTCCATCATTGATCTGGTACTCCCTGTATAGAGCTCCATCATTGATCTGGTACTGGTATTCCCTGTATAGAGCTCCATCATTGATCTGGTACTGATACTCCCTGTATAGAGCTCCATCATTGATCTGGTACTGATACTCCTTGTATAGAGCTCCATCATTGATCTGGTACTCCCTGTATAAAGCTCCATCATTGATCTGGTACTGGTACTCCCTGTATAGAGCTCCATCATTGATCTGGTACTGATACTCCCTGTATAGAGCTCCATCATTGATCTGGTACTGATACTCCCTGTATAGAGCTCCACATTGATCTGGTACTGATACTCCCTGTATAGAGCTCCATCATTGATCTGGTACTGATACTCCCTGTATAGAGCTCCATCATTGATCTGGTACTCCCTGTATAGAGCTCCATCATTGATCTGGTACTGATACTCCCTGTATAGAGCTCCATCATTGATCTGGTACTGATACTCCTGTATAGAGCTCCATCATTGATCTGGTACTCTCCCTTTATAGAGCTCCATCATTGATCTGGTACTCCCTGTATAGAGCTCCATCATTGATGTGGTACTAGTACTCCTGTATAGAGCTCCATCATTGATCTGGTACTCCCTGTATAGAGCTCCATCATTGATGTGGTACTGGTACTCCCCTGTATAGAGCTCCATCATTGATCTGGTACTACTCCTGTATAGAGCTCCATCATTGATCTGGTACTGGTACTCCTGTATAGAGCTCCATCATTGATCTGGTACTGGTACTCCCTGTATAGAACTCCATCATTGATCTGGTACTCCCTGTATAGAGCTCCATCATTGATGTGGTACTGGTACTCCCTGTATAGAGCTCCATCATTGATCTGGTACTCCCTGAATAGAGCTCCATCAGTGATCTGGTACTCCCTGTATAGAGCTCCATCATTGATCTGGTACTGGTACTCCTGTATAGAGCTCCATCAGTGATCTGGTACTGATACTCCCTGTATAGAGCTCCATCATTGATCTGGTACTGGTATTCCCTGTATAGAGCTCCATCATTGATCTGGTACTGATACTCCCTGTATAGAGCTCCATCATTGATCTGGTACTGGTACTCCTGTATAGAGCTCCATCATTGATCTGGTACTGATACTCCTTGTATAGAGCTCCATCATTGATCTGGTACTACCCTGTATAGAGCTCCATCATTGATCTGGTACTGGTACTCCCTGTATAGAGCGCCATCATTGATCTGGTACTGATACTCCTGTATAGAGCTCCATCATTGATCTGGTACTGATACTCCCTGTATAGAGCTCCACATTGATCTGGTACTGATACTCCCTGTATAGAGCTCCATCATTGATCTGGTACTGATACTCCCTGTATAGAGCTCCATCATTGATCTGGTACTGATACTCCCTGTATAGAGCTCCATCATTGATCTGGTACTGATACTCCTGTATAGAGCTCCATCATTGATGATACTCCCTGTATAGAGCTCCATCATTGATCTGGTACTCCCTTTATAGAGCTCCATCATTGATCTGGTACTCCCTGTATAGAGCTCCATCATTGATGTGGTACTAGTACTCCCTGTATAGAGCTCCATCATTGATCTGGTACTCCCTGTATAGAGCTCCATCATTGATGTGGTACTGGTACTCCCTGTATAGAGCTCCATCAGTGATCTGGTACTCCCTGTATAGAGCTCCATCATTGATCTGGTACTCCCTTTATAGAGCTCCATCATTGACCTGGTACTGGTACTCCCTGTTTAGAGCTCCATCATTGATCTGGTACTGGTACTCCCTGTATAGAGCGCCATCATTGATCTGGTACTGATACTCCCTGTATAGAGCTCCACATTGATCTGGTACTGATACTCCCTGTATAGAGCTCCACATTGATCTGGTACTGATACTCCCTGTATAGAGCTCCATCATTGATCTGGTACTGATACTCCCTGTATAGAGCTCCATCATTGATCTGGTACTCCCTGTATAGAGCTCCATCATTGATCTGGTACTGATACTCCTGTATAGAGCTCCACATTGATCTGGTACTGATACTCCCTGTATAGAGCTCCATCATTGATCTGGTACTCCCTTTATAGAGCTCCATCATTGATCTGGTACTCCCTGTATAGAGCTCCATCATTGATGTGGTACTAGTACTCCCTGTATAGAGCTCCATCATTGATCTGGTACTCCCTGTATAGAGCTCCATCATTGATGTGGTACTGGTACTCCCTGTATAGAGCTCCATCAGTGATCTGGTACTCCCTGTATAGAGCTCCATCATTGATCTGGTACTGGTACTCCCTGTATAGAGCTCCATCATTGATCTGGTACTGGTACTCCCTGTATAGAACTCCATCAGTGATCTGGGACTCCCTGTATAGAGCTCCATCATTGATGTGGTACTGGTACTCCCTGTATAGAGCTCCATCATTGATCTGGTACTCCCTTTATAGAGCACCATCATTGACCTGGTACTGGTACTCCCTGAATAGAGCTCCATCAGTGATCTGGTACTCCCTGTATAGAGCTCCATCATTGATCTGGTACTGGTACTCCCTGTATAGAGCTCCATCAGTGATCTGGTACTGATACTCCCTGTATAGAGCTCCATCATTGATCTGGTACTGGTATTCCCTGTATAGAGCTCCATCATTGATCTGGTACTGATACTCCCTGTATAAAGCTCCATCATTGATCTGGTACTGGTACTCCCTGTATAGAGCTCCATCATTGATCTGGTACTGATACTCCTTGTATAGAGCTCCATCATTGATCTGGTACTCCCTGTATAAAGCTCCATCATTGATCTGGTACTGGTACTCCCTGTATAGAGCGCCATCATTGATCTGGTACTGATACTCCCTGTATAGAGCTCCACATTGATCTGGTACTGATACTCCCTGTATAGAGCTCCACATTGATCTGGTACTGATACTCCCTGTATAGAGCTCCATCATTGATCTGGTACTGATACTCCCTGTATAGAGCTCCATCATTGATCTGGTACTCCCTGTATAGAGCTCCATCATTGATCTGGTACTGATACTCCCTGTATAGAGCTCCACATTGATCTGGTACTGATACTCCCTGTATAGAGCTCCATCATTGATCTGGTACTCCCTTTATAGAGCTCCATCATTGATCTGGTACTCCCTGTATAGAGCTCCATCATTGATGTGGTACTAGTACTCCCTGTATAGAGCTCCATCATTGATCTGGTCCTCCCTGTATAGAGCTCCATCATTGATGTGGTACTGGTACTCCCTGTATAGAGCTCCATCAGTGATCTGGTACTCCCTGTATAGAGCTCCATCATTGATCTGGTACTCCCTTTATAGAGCTCCATCATTGACCTGGTACTGGTACTCCCTGTATAGAGCTCCATCATTGATCTGGTACTGGTACTCCCTGTATAGAACTCCATCAGTGATCTGGGACTCCCTGTATAGAGCTCCATCATTGATCTGGTACTCCCTGTATAGAGCTCCATCAGTGATCTGGTACTCCCTGTATAGAGCTCCATCATTGATCTGGTACTCCCTTTATAGAGCTCCATCATTGACCTGGTACTCCCTGTATAGAGCTCCATCATTGATCTGGTACTGATACTCCCTGTATAGAGCTCCATCATTGATCTGGTACTGGTACTCCCTGTATAGAACTCCATCAGTGATCTGGGACTCCCTGTATAGAGCTCCATCATTGATCTGGTACTCCCTTTATAGAGCTCCATCATTGATCTGGTACTCCCTGTATAGAGCTCCATCATTGATGTGGTACTAGTACTCCCTGTATAGAGCTCCATCATTGATCTGGTACTCCCTGTATAGAGCTCCATCATTGATGTGGTACTGGTACTCCCTGTATAGAGCTCCATCAGTGATCTGGTACTCCCTGTATAGAGCTCCATCATTGATCTGGTACTCCCTTTATAGAGCTCCATCATTGACCTGGTACTGGTACTCCCTGTATAGAGCTCCATCATTGATCTGGTACTGGTACTCCCTGTATAGAACTCCATCAGTGATCTGGGACTCCCTGTATAGAGCTCCATTATTGATCTGGTACTCCCTGTATAGAGCTCCATCAGTGATCTGGTACTCCCTGTATAGAGCTCCATCATTGATCTGGTACTGGCACTCCCTGTATAGAGCTCCATCATTGATCTGGTACTGATACTCCCTGTATAGAGCTCCACATTGATCTGGTACTGATACTCCCTGTATAGAGCTCCATCATTGATCTGGTACTGATACTCCCTGTATAGAGCTCCACATTGATCTGGTACTGATACTCCATGTATAGAGCTCCATCATTGATCTGGTACTGGTATTCCCTGTATAAAGCTACATCATTGATCTGGTACTGATACTCCCTGTATAGAGCTCCACATTGATCTGGTACTGATACTCCCTGTATAGAGCTCCATCATTGATCTGGTACTCCCTTTATAGAGCTCCATCATTGATCTGGTACTCCCTGTATAGAGCTCCATCATTGATCTGGTACTCCCTTTATAGAGCTCCATCATTGATCTGGTACTGGTACTCCCTGTATAGAGCTCCATCATTGATCTGGTACTGGTACTCCCTGTATAGAGCTCCATCATTGATGTGGTACTGGTACTCCCTGTATAGAGCTCCATCAGTGATCTGGTACTGATACTCCCTGTATAGAGCTCCATCATTGATCTGGTACTCCCTGTATAGAGCTCCATCATTGATGTGGTACTGATACTCCCTGTATAGAGCTCCATCATTGATCTGGTACTCCCTGTATAGAGCTCCATCATTGATGTGGTACTGGTACTCCCTGTATAGAGCTCCATCAGTGATCTGGTACTCCCTGTATAGAGCTCCATCATTGATCTGGTACTCTCTTTATAGAGCTCCATCATTGACCTGGTACTGGTACTCCCTGTATAGAGCTCCATCATTGATCTGGTACTGGTACTCCCTGTATAGAACTCCATCAGTGATCTGGGACTCCCTGTATAGAGCTTCATCATTGATCTGGTACTCCCTGTATAGAGCTCCATCCGTGATCTGGTACTCCCTGTATAGAGCTCTATCATTGATCTGGTACTGGTACTCCTTGTATAGAGCTCCATCATTGATCTGGTACTGATACTCCCTGTATAGAGCTCCACATTGATCTGGTACTGATACTCTCTGTATAGAGCTCCATCATTGATCTGGTACTGATACTCCCTGTATAGAGCTCCATCATTGATCTGGTACTGATAGTCCCTGTATAGAGCTCCATCATTGATCTGGTACTCCCTGTATAGAGCTCCATCATTGATCTGGTACTGATACTCCCTGTATAGAGCTCCACATTGATCTGGTACTGATACTCCCTGCATAGAGCTCCATCATTGATCTGGTACTGGTATTCCCTGTATAAAGATCCATCAGTGATCTGGTACTGATACTCCCTGTATAGAGCTCCACATTGATCTGGTACTGATACTCCCTGTATAGAGCTTCATCATTGATCTGGTACTCCCTTTATAGAGCTCCATCATTGATCTGGTACTCCCTGTATAGAGCTCCAACATTGATCTGGTACTGGTACTCCCCGTATCGAGCTCCATCATTGATCTGGTACTGGTACTCCCTGTATAGAGCTCCATCATTGATGTGGTACTGGTACTCCCTGTATAGAGCTCCATCAGTGATCTGGTACTGATACTCCCTGTATAGAGCTCCATCATTGATCTGGTACTCCCTGTATAGAGCTCCATCATTGATGTGGTACTAGTACTCCCTGTATAGAGCTCCATCATTGATCTGGTACTCCCTGTATAGAGCTCCATCATTGATGTGGTACTGGTACTCCCTGTATAGAGCTCTATCAGTGATCTGGTACTCCCTGTATAGAGCTCCATCATTGATCTGGTACTCCCTTTATAGAGCTCCATCATTGACCTGGTACTGGTACTCCCTGTATAGAGCTCCATCATTGATCTGGTACTGGTACTCCCTGTATAGAACTCCATCAGTGATCTGGGACTCCCTGTATAGAGCTCCATCATTGATCTGGTACTCCCTGTATAGAGCTCCATCATTGATCTGGTACTCCCTTTATAGAGCACCATCATTGACCTGGTACTGGTACTCCCTGTATAGAGCTCCATCAGTGATCTGGTACTCCCTGTATAGAGCTCCATCATTGATCTGGTACTGGTACTCCCTGTATAGAGCTCCATCATTGATGTGGTACTGGTACTCCCTGTATAGAGCTCCATCAGTGATCTGGTACTGATACTCCCTGTATAGAGCTCCATCATTGATCTGGTACTGGTATTCCCTGTATAGAGCTCCATCATTGATCTGGTACTGATACTCCCTGTATAAAGCTCCATCATTGATCTGGTACTGGTACTCCCTGTATAGAGCTCCATCATTGATCTGGTACTGATACTCCTTGTATAGAGCTCCATCATTGATCTGGTACTCCCTGTATAAAGCTCCATCATTGATCTGGTACTGGTACTCCCTGTATAGAGCGCCATCATTGATCTGGTACTGATACTCCCTGTATAGAGCTCCACATTGATCTGGTACTGATACTCCCTGTATAGAGCTCCATCATTGATCTGGTACTCCCTTTATAGAGCTCCATCATTGATCTGGTACTCCCTGTATAGAGCTCCATCATTGATCTGGTACTCCCTTTATAGAGCTCCATCATTGATCTGGTACTGGTACTCCCTGTATAGAGCTCCATCATTGATCTGGTACTGGTACTCCCTGTATAGAGCTCCATCATTGATGTGGTACTGGTACTCCCTGTATAGAGCTCCATCAGTGATCTGGTACTGATACTCCCTGTATAGAGCTCCATCATTGATCTGGTACTCCCTGTATAGAGCTCCATCATTGATGTGGTACTGATACTCCCTGTATAGAGCTCCATCATTGATCTGGTACTCCCTGTATAAATCTCCATCATTGATCTGGTACTCCCTTTATAGAGATCCATCATTGATCTGGTACTGGTACTCCCTGTATAGAGCTCCATCATTGATCTGGTACTGGTACTCCCTGTATAGAGCGCCATCATTGATGTGGTACTGGTACTCCCTGTATAGAGCTCCATCAGTGATCTGGTACTCCCTGTATAGAGCTCCATCATTGATCTGGTACTCCCTTTATAGAGCTCCATCATTGACCTGGTACTGGTACTCCCTGTATAGAGCTCCATCATTGATCTGGTACTCCCTGTATAGAGCTCCATCAGTGATCTGGTACTCCCTGTATAGAGCTCCATCATTGATCTGGTACTGGTACTCCCTGTATAGAGCTCCATCATTGATCTGGTACTGATACTCCCTGTATAGAGTTCCATCATTGATCTGGTACTGATAGTCCCTGTATAGAGCTCCATCATTGATCTGGTACTCCCTGTATAGAGCTCCACATTGATCTGGTACTGATACTCCCTGTATAGAGCTCCATCATTGATCTGGTACTGATACTCCCTGTATAGAGCTCCATCATTGATCTGGTACTGATAGTCCATGTATAGAGCTCCATCATTGATCTGGTACTCCCTGTATAGAGCTCCATCATTGATCTGGTACTGGTACTCCCTGTATAGAGCTCCACATTGATCTGGTACTGATACTCCCTGTATAGAGCTCCATCATTGATCTGGTACTGGTATTCCCTGTATAAAGCTACATCATTGATCTGGTACTGATACTCCCTGTATAGAGCTCCACATTGATCTGGTACTGATACTCCCTGTATAGAGCTCCATCATTGATCTGGTACTCCCTTTATAGAGCTCCATCATTGATCTGGTACTCCCTGTATAGAGCTCCATCATTGATCTGGTACTCCCTTTATAGAGCTCCATCATTGATCTGGTACTGGTACTCCCTGTATAGAGCTCCATCATTGATGTGGTACTCCCTGTATAGAGCTCCATCAGTGATCTGGTACTGATACTCCCTGTATAGAGCTCCATCATTGATCTGGTACTCCCTGTATAGAGCTCCATCATTGATGTGGTACTAGTACTCCCTGTATAGAGCTCCATCATTGATCTGGTACTCCCTGTATAGAGCTCCATCATTGATGTGGTACTGGTACTCCCTGTATAGAGCTCCATCATTGATCTGGTACTGGTACTCCCTGTATAGAACTCCATCAGTGATCTGGTACTCCCTTTATAGAGCTCCATCATTGATCTGGTACTCCCTGTATAGAGCTCCATCATTGATGTGGTACTAGTACTCCCTGTATAGAGCTCCATCATTGATCTGGTACTCCCTGTATAGAGCTCCATCATTGATGTGGTACTGGTACTCCCTGTATAGAGCTCCATCAGTGATCTGGTACTCCCTGTATAGAGCTCCATCATTGATCTGGTACTCCCTTTATAGAGCTCCATCATTGATCTGGTACTGATACTCCCTGTATAGAGCTCCACATTGATCTGGTACTGATACTGCCTGTATAGAGCTCCACATTGATCTGGTACTGATACTCCCTGTATAGAGCTCCATCATTGATCTGGTACTGATACTCCCTGTATAGAGCTCCATCATTGATCTGGTACTCCCTGTATAGAGCTCCATCATTGATCTGGTACTGATACTCCCTGTATAGAGCTCCACATTGATCTGGTACTGATACTCCCTGTATAGAGCTCCATCATTGATCTGGTACTCCCTTTATAGAGCTCCATCATTGATCTGGTACTCCCTGTATAGAGCTCCATCATTGATGTGGTACTAGTACTCCCTGTATAGAGCTCCATCATTGATCTGGTACTCCCTGTATAGAGCTCCATCATTGATGTGGTACTGGTACTCCCTGTATAGAGCTCCATCAGTGATCTGGTACTCGCTGTATAGAGCTCCATCATTGATCTGGTACTCCCTGTATAGAGCTCCATCATTGATCTGGTACTGGTACTCCCTGTATAGAACTCCATCAGTGATCTGGGACTCCCTGTATAGAGCTCAATCATTGATCTGGTACTCCCTGTATAGAGCTCCATCAGTGATCTGGTACTCCCTGTATAGAGCTCCATCATTGATCTGGTACTCCCTTTATAGAGCTCCATCATTGACCTGGTACTGGTACTCCCTGTATAGAGCTCCATCATTGATCTGGTACTGATACTCCCTGTATAGAGCTCCATCATTGATCTGGTACTGGTACTCCCTGTATAGAACTCCATCAGTGATCTGGGACTCCCTGTATAGAGCTCCATCATTGATCTGGTACTCCCTTTATAGAGCTCCATCATTGATCTGGTACTCCCTGTATAGAGCTCCATCATTGATGTGGTACTAGTACTCCCTGTATAGAGCTCCATCATTGATCTGGTACTCCCTGTATAGAGCTCCATCATTGATGTGGTACTGGTACTCCCTGTATAGAGCTCCATCAGTGATCTGGTACTCCCTGTATAGAGCTCCATCATTGATCTGGTACTCCCTTTATAGAGCTCCATCATTGACCTGGTACTGGTACTCCCTGTATAGAGCTCCATCATTGATCTGGTACTGGTACTCCCTGTATAGAACTCCATCAGTGATCTGGGACTCCCTGTATAGAGCTCCATCATTGATCTGGTACTCCCTGTATAGAGCTCCATCAGTGATCTGGTACTCCCTGTATAGAGCTCCATCATTGATCTGGTACTCCCTGTATAGAGCTCCATCATTGATCTGGTACTGATACTCCCTGTATAGAGCTCCACATTGATCTGGTACTGATACTCCCTGTATAGAGCTCCATCATTGATGTGGTACTGATACTGCCTGTATAGAGCTCCATCATTGATCTGGTACTGATACTCCCTGTATAGAGCTCCATCATTGATCTGGTACTGATACTGCCTGTATAGAGCTCCATCATTGATCTGGTACTGATACTGCCTGTATAGAGCTCCATCATTGATCTGGTACTGGTACTCCCTGTATAGAGCTCCATCATTGATGTGGTACTGGTACTCCCTGTATAGAGCTCCATCATTGATCTGGTACTCCCTATATAGAGCTCCATCATTGATGTGGTACTGGTACTCCCTGTATAGAGCTCCATCAGTGATCTGGTACTCCCTGTATAGAGCTCCATCATTGATCTGGTACTCCCTTTATAGAGCTCCATCATTGACCTGGTACTGGTACTCCCTGTATAGAGCTCCATCATTGATCTGGTACTGGTACTCCCTGTATAGAACTCCATCAGTGATCTGGGACTCCCTGTATAGAGCTCCATCATCGATCTGGTACTCCCTGTATAGAGCTCCATCAGTGATCTGGTACTCCCTGTATAGAGCTCCATCATTGATCTGGTACTGGCACTCCCTGTATAGAGCTCCATCATTGATCTGGTACTGATACTCCCTGTATAGAGCTCCACATTGATCTGGTACTGATACTCCCTGTATAGAGCTCCATCATTGATCTGGTACTGATACTCCCTGTATAGAGCTCCATCATTGATCTGGTACTGATACTCCCTGTATAGAGCTCCATCATTGATCTGGTACTCCCTGTATAGAGCTCCATCATTGATCTGGTACTGATACTCCCTGTATAGAGCTCCACATTGATCTGGTACTGATACTCCCTGTATAGAGCTCCATCATTGATCTGGTACTCCCTTTATAGAGCTCCATCATTGATCTGGTACTCCCTGTATAGAGCTCCATCATTGATGTGGTACTAGTACTCCCTGTATAGAGCTCCATCATTGATCTGGTACTCCCTGTATAGAGCTCCATCATTGATGTGGTACTGGTACTCCCTGTATAGAGCTCCATCAGTGATCTGGTACTCCCTGCATAGAGCTCCATCATTGATCTGGTACTCCCTTTATAGAGCTCCATCATTGACCTGGTACTGGTACTCCCTGTATAGAGCTCCATCATTGATCTGGTACTGGTACTCCCTGTATAGAACTCCATCAGTGATCTGGGACTCCCTGTATAGAGCTCCATCATTGATATGGTACTCCCTGTATAGAGCTCCATCAGTGATCTGGTACTCCCTGTATAGAGCTCCATCATTGATCTGGTACTGGTACTCCCTGTATAGAGCTCCATCATTGATGTGGTACTGGTACTCCCTGTAGAGAGCCCCATCAGTGATCTGGTACTGATACTGCCAGTATAGAGCTCCATCGGTGATCTGGTACTGATACTCCCTGTATAGAGCTCCATCAGTGATCTGGTACTGATACTCCCTGTATAGAGCCCCATCAGTGATCTTGTACTGATACTGCCAGTATAGAGCTCCATCGGTGATCTGGTACTGATACTCCCTGTATAGAGCTCCATCAGTGATCTGGTACTGATACTCCCTGTATAGAGCCCCATACGTGATCTGGTACTGATACTGCCAGTATAGAGCTCCATCAGTGATCTGGTACTGATACTGCCAGTATAGAGCTCCATCAGTGATCTGGTTCTGATACTCCCTGCATAGAGATCCATCAGTGATCTGGTACTGATACTCCCTGTATAGAGCTCCATCATTGATCTGATACTGGTACTCCCTTTATAGAGCTCCATCATTGATCTGGTACTGGTACTCCCTGTATAGAGCTCCATCATTGATCTGGTACTGATACTGCCTGTATAGAGCTCCATCATTGATCTGGTACTGATACTGCCTTTATAGAGCTCCATCATTGATCTGGTACTGGTACTCCCTGTATAGAGCTCCATCATTGATGTGGTACTGGTACTCCCTGTATAGAGCTCCATCATTGATCTGGTACTCCCTATATAGAGCTCCATCATTGATGTGGTACTGGTACTCCCTGTATAGAGCTCCATCATTGATCTGGTACTCCCTGTATAGAGCTCCATCATTGATCTGGTACTGGTACTCCCTGTATAGAACTCCATCAGTGATCTGGGACCCCCTGTATAGAGCTCCATCATTGATCTGGTACTCCCTGTATAGAGCTCCATCAGTGATCTGGTACTCCCTGTATAGAGCTCCATCATTGATCTGGTACTGGTACTCCCTGTATAGAGCTCCATCATTGATGTGGTACTGGTACTCCCTGTATAGAGCTCCATCAGTGATCTGGTACTGATACTCCCTGTAGAGAGCCCCATCAGTGATCTGGTACTGATACTGCCAGTATAGAGCTCCATCAGTGATCTGGTACTGATACTCCCTGTATAGACCTCCATCATTGATCTGGTACTCCCTTTATAGAGCTCCATCATTGATCTGGTACTCCCTGTATAGAGCTCCATCATTGATGTGGTACTAGTACTCCCTGTATAGAGCTCCATCATTGATCTGGTACTCCCTGTATAGAGCTCCATCATTGATGTGGTACTGGTACTCCCTGTATAGAGCTCCATCAGTGATCTGGTACTCCCTGTATAGAGCTCCATCATTGATCTGGTACTTCCTTTATAGAGCTCCATCATTGACCTGGTACTGGTACTCCCTGTATAGAGCTCCATCATTGATCTGGTACTGGTACTCCCTGTATAGAACTCCATCAGTGATCTGGGACTCCCTGTATAGAGCTCCATCATCGATCTGGTACTCCCTGTATAGAGCTCCATCAGTGATCTGGTACTCCCTGTATAGAGCTCCATCATTGATCTGGTACTGATACTCCCTGTATAGAGCTCCACATTGATCTGGTACTGATACTCCCTGTATAGAGCTCCATCATTGATCTGGTACTGATACTCCCTGTATAGAGCTCCATCATTGATCTGGTACTGATACTCCCTGTATAGAGCTCCATCATTGATCTGGTACTCCCTGTATAGAGCTCCATCATTGATCTGGTACTGATACTCCTGTATAGAGCTCCATCATTTGACTCCTGTATAGAGCTCCATCATTGATCTGGTACTCCCTGTATAGAGCTCCATCATTGATCTGGTACTGGTACTCCCTGTATAGAGCTCCATCAGTGATTGATCTGGTACTGATCTGGTACTCCCTTTATAGAGCTCCATCATTGACCTGGTACTGGTACTCCCTGTATAGAGCTCCATCATTGATCTGGTACTGGTACTCCCTGTATAGAACTCCATCATTGATCTGGGACTGGAGCTCCATCATTGATCTGGTACTCCCTGTATAGAGCTCCATCAGTGATCTGGTACTCCCTGTATAGAGCTCCATCATTGATCTGGTACTCCCTTTATAGAGCTCCATCATTGACCTGGTACTGGTACTCCTGTATAGAGCTCCATCATTGATCTGGTACTGATACTCCCTGTATAGAGCTCCATCATTGATCTGGTACTGATACTCCATCAGTGATCTGGGACTATAGAGCTCCATCATTGATCTGGTGATCCTGGCTCCATCTGATCTGGTACTCCCTGTATAGAGCTCCATCATTGATCTGGTACTGGTACTCCCTGTATAGAGCTCCATCATTGATCTGGTACTACTCCCTGTATAGAGCTCCATCATTGATCTGGTACTGGTACTCCTGTATAGAGCTCCATCAGTGATCTGGTACTCCCTGTATAGAGAGCTCCATCATTGATCTGGTACTCCTTTATAGAGCTCCATCATTGACTCCTGAGCTCCACATTGATCTGGTACTCTCCCTGTATAGAGCTCCATCAGTGATCTGGGACTCCCTGTATAGAGCTCCATCATTGATCTGGTACTCCCTGTATAGAGCTCCATCAGTGATCTGGTACTCCTGTATAGAGCTCCATCATTGATCTGGTACTGGCACTCCCTGTATAGAGCTCCATCATTGATCTGGTACTGATACTCCCTGTATAGAGCTCCACATTGATCTGGTACTGATACTCCCTGTATAGAGCTCCATCATTGATCTGGTACTGATACTCCCTGTATAGAGCTCCATCATTGATCTGGTACTGGTACTCCTGTATAGAGCTCCATCATTGATCTGGTACTACCCTGTATAGAGCTCCATCATTGATCTGGTACTGATACTCCCTGTATAGAGCTCCATCATTGATCTGGTACTGATACTCCCTGTATAGAGCTCCATCATTGATCTGGACTCCCTTTATAGAGCTCCATCATTGATCTGGTACTCCTGTATAGAGCTCCATCATTGATGTGGTACTAGTACTCCCTGTATAGAGCTCCATCATTGATCTGGTACTCCCTGTATAGAGCTCCATCATTGATGTGGTACTGGTACTCCCTGTATAGAGCTCCATCAGTGATCTGGTACTCCCTGCATAGAGCTCCATCATTGATCTGGTACTCCCTTTATAGAGCTCCATCATTGACCTGGTACTGGTACTCCCTGTATAGAGCTCCATCATTGATCTGGTACTGGTACTCCCTGTATAGAACTCCATCAGTGATCTGGGACTCCCTGTATAGAGCTCCATCATTGATCTGGTACTCCCTGTATAGAGCTCCATCAGTGATCTGGTACTCCCTGTATAGAGCTCCATCATTGATCTGGTACTGGTACTCCCTGTATAGAGCTCCATCATTGATCTGGTACTGGTACTCCTGTAGAGAGCCCCATCAGTGATCTGGTACTGATACTGCCAGTATAGAGCTCCATCAGTGATCTGGTTCTGATACTCCCTGTATAGAGATCCATCAGTGATCTGGTACTGATACTCCCTGTATAGAGCTCCATCAGTGATCTTGTACTGATACTGCCAGTATAGAGCTCCATCGGTGATCTGGTACTGATACTCCCTGTATAGAGCTCCATCAGTGATCTGGTACTGATACTCCCTGTATAGAGCCCCATACGTGATCTGGTACTGATACTGCCAGTATAGAGCTCCATCAGTGATCTGGTACTGATACTGCCAGTATAGAGCTCCATCAGTGATCTGGTTCTGATACTCCCTGATAGAGATCCATCAGTGATCTGGTACTGATAGTATAGAGCTCCATCATTGATCTGATACTGGTACTCCCTTTATAGAGCTCCATCATTGATCTGGTACTGGTACTCCCTGTATAGAGCTCCATCATTGATCTGGTACTGATACTGCCTGTATAGAGCTCCATCATTGATCTGGTACTGATACTGCCTGTATAGAGCTCCATCATTGATCTGGTACTCCCTGTATAGAGCTCCATCATTGATCTGGTACTCCCTATATAGAGCTCCATCATTGATGTGGTACTGGTACTCCCTGTATAGAGCTCCATCATTGATCTGGTACTCCCTGTATAGAGCTCCATCATTGATCTGGTACTGGTACTCCCTGTAGAACTCCATCAGTGATCTGGGACCCCCTGTATAGAGCTCCATCATCATTGATCTGGCTCCATCAGTGATCTGGTACTCCCTGTATAGAGCTCCATCATTGATCTGGTACTGGTACTCCCTGTATAGAGCTCCATCATTGATGTGGTACTGGTACTCCCTGTATAGAGCTCCATCAGTGATCTGGTACTGATACTCCCTGTATAGAGCTCCATCAGTGATCTGGTACTGCTACTGCCAGTATAGAGCTCCATCAGTGATCTGGTACTGATACTCCCTGTATAGAGCTCCATCATTGATCTGGTACTCCCTTTATAGAGCTCCATCATTGATCTGGTACTCCCTGTATAGAGCTCCATCATTGATGTGGTACTAGTACTCCCTGTATAGAGCTCCATCATTGATCTGGTACTCCCTGTATAGAGCTCCATCATTGATGTGGTACTGACTCCTGTATAGAGCTCCATCAGTGATCTGGTACTCCCTAGAGCTCCATCATTGATCTGGTACTTCCTTTATAGAGCTCCATCATTGACCTGGTACTGGTACTCCTGTATAGAGCTCCATCATTGATCTGGTACTGGTACTCCCTGTATAGAACTCCATCAGTGATCTGGGACTCCCTGTATAGAGCTCCATCATTGATCTGGTACTCCCTGTATAGAGCTCCATCAGTGATCTGGTACTCCCTGTATAGAGCTCCATCATTGATCTGGTACTGGTACTCCCTGTATAGAGCTCCATCATTGATCTGGTACTGGTACTCCCTGTATAGAGCTCCATCATTGATCTGGTACTGATACTCCCTGTATAGAGCTCCATCATTGATCTGGTACTGATACTCCTGTATAGAGCTCCATCATTGATCTGGTACTCCTGTATAGAGCTCCATCATTGATCTGGTACTGATACTCCCTGTATAGAGCTCCATCATTGATCTGGTACTGATACTCCCTGTATAGAGCTCCATCATTGATCTGTACTCCCTTTATAGAGCTCCATCATTGATTTGGTACTCCCTGTATAGAGCTCCATCATTGATGTGGTACTGTATCTATAGAGCTCCATCATTGATCTGGTACTCCTGTATAGAGCTCCATCATTGATCTGGTACTGGTACTCCCTGTATAGAGCTCCATCAGTGATCTGGTACTACCCTGTATAGAGCTCCATCATTGAACTGGTACTCCTTTATAGAGCTCCATCATTGATCTGGTACTGGTACTCCCTGTATAGAGCTCCATCATTGATCTGGTACTGTACTCCTGTATAGAACTCCATCAGTGATCTGGGACTCCCTGTATAGAGCTCCATCATTGATATGATCCTGTATAGAGCTCCATCAGTGATCTGGTACTCCCTGTATAGAGCTCCATCATTGATCTGGTACTGGTACTCCCTGTATAGAGCTCCATCATTGATGTGGTACTGGTACTCCCTGTAGAGAGCCCCATCAGTGATCTGGTACTCCCTTTATAGAGCTCCATCATTGATTTGGTACTCCCTGTATAGAGCTCCATCATTGATGTGGTACTAGTACTCCCTGTATAGAGCTCCATCATTGATCTGGTACTCCCTGTATAGAGCTCCATCATTGATGTGGTACTGGTACTCCCTGTATAGAGCTCCATCAGTGATCTGGTACTCCCTGTATAGAGCTCCATCATTGAACTGGTACTCCCTTTATAGAGCTCCATCATTGACCTGGTACTGGTACTCCCTGTATAGAGCTCCATCATTGATCTGGTACTGGTACTCCCTGTATAGAACTCCATCAGTGATCTGGGACTCCCTGTATAGAGCTCCATCATTGATATGGTACTCCCTGTATAGAGCTCCATCAGTGATCTGGTACTCCCTGTATAGAGCTCCATCATTGATCTGGTACTGGTACTCCCTGTATAGAGCTCCATCATTGATGTGGTACTGGTACTCCCTGTATAGAGCTCCATCAGTGATCTGGTACTGATACTGCCAGTATAGAGCTCCATCGGTGATCTGGTACTGATACTCCCTGTATAGAGCTCCATCAGTGATCTGGTACTGATACTCCCTGTATAGAGCCCCATCAGTGATCTTGTACTGATACTGCCAGTATAGAGCTCCATCGGTGATCTGGTACTGATACTCCCTGTATAGATCTCCATCAGTGATCTGGTACTGATACTGCCAGTATAGAGCTCCATCAGTGATCTGGTTCTGATACTCCCTGCATAGAGATCCATCAGTGATCTGGTACTGATACTCCCTGTATAGAGCTCCATCATTGATCTGATACTGGTACTCCCTTTATAGAGCTCCATCATTGATATACTCCTGTATAGAGCTCCATCATTGATCTGGTACTGATACTGCCTGTATAGAGCTCCATCATTGATCTGGTACTGATACTGCCTGTATAGAGCTCCATCATTGATCTGGTACTGGTACTCCCTGTATAGAGCTCCATCATTGATGTGGTACTGGTACTCCCTGTATAGAGCTCCATCATTGATCTGGTACTCCCTATATAGAGCTCCATCATTGATGTGGTACTGGTACTCCCTGTATAGAGCTCCATCATTGATCTGGTACTCCCTGTATAGAGCTCCATCATTGATCTGGTACTGGTACTCCCTGTATAGAACTCCATCAGTGATCTGGGACTCCCTGTATAGAGCTCCATCATTGATCTGGTACTGGTACTCCCTGTATAGAGCTCCATCATTGATGTGGTACTGGTACTCCCTGTATAGAGCTCCATCAGTGATCTGGTACTGATACTCCCTGTAGAGAGCCCCATCAGTGATCTGGTACTGATACTGCCAGTATAGAGCTCCATCAGTGATCTGGTACTGGTAGAGCCTCCATCAGTGATCTGGTACTGATACTCCTGTATAGAGCTCCATCAGTGATCTGGTACTGATACTCCTATTATAGAGCCTCCATCAGTGATCTTGTACTGATACTGCCAGTATAGAGCTCCATCGGTGATCTGGTACTGATACTCCCTGTATAGAGCCCCATACGTGATCTGGTACTGATACTGCCAGTATAGAGCTCCATCAGTGATCTGGTACTGATACTCCCTGTATAGAGCCCCATACGTGATCTGGTACTGATACTGCCAGTATAGAGCTCCATCAGTGATCTGGTACTGATGCTCCCTATATAGAGCTCCATCAGTGATATGGTACTGATACTGCCAGTATAGAGCTCCATCAGTGATCTGGTTCTGATACTCCCTGTATAGAGATCCATCAGTGATCTGGTACTGATACTCCCTGTATAGAGCTCCATCATTGATCTGGTACTCCCTGTATAGAGCTCCATCATTGATCTGGTACTGATACTCCCTGTATAGAGCTCCATCATTGATCTGGTACTGATACTCCTGTATAGAGCTCCATCATTGATCTGGTACTGGTATTCCCTGTATAAAGCTACATCATTGATCTGGTACTGATACTCCCTGTATAGAGCTCCACATTGATCTGGTACTGATACTCCCTGTATAGAGCTCCATCATTGATCTGGTACTCCCTTTATAGAGCTCCATCATTGATCTGGTACTCCCTGTATAGAGCTCCATCATTGATCTGGTACTCCCTTTATAGAGCTCCATCATTGATCTGGTACTGGTACTCCCTGTATAGAGCTCCATCATTGATGTGGTACTGGTACTCCCTGTATAGAGCTCCATCATTGATCTGGTACTCCCTATATAGAGCTCCATCATTGATGTGGTACTGGTACTCCCTGTATAGAGCTCCATCATTGATCTGGTACTCCCTGTATAGAGCTCCATCATTGATCTGGTACTGGTACTCCCTGTATAGAACTCCATCAGTGATCTGGGACTCCCTGTATAGAGCTCCATCATTGATCTGGTACTCCCTGTATAGAGCTCCATCAGTGATCTGGTACTCCCTGTATAGAGCTCCATCATTGATCTGGTACTGGTACTCCCTGTATAGAGCTCCATCATTGATGTGGTACTGGTACTCCCTGTATAGAGCTCCATCAGTGATCTGGTACTGATACTCCCTGTAGAGAGCCCCATCAGTGATCTGGTACTGATACTGCCAGTATAGAGCTCCATCAGTGATCTGGTACTGATACTCCCTGTATAGACCTCCATCAGTGATCTGGTACTGATACTCCCTGTATAGACCTCCATCAGTGATCTGGTACTGATACTCCCTGTATAGAGCCCCATCAGTGATCTTGTACTGATACTGCCAGTATAGAGCTCCATCGGTGATCTGGTACTGATACTCCCTGTATAGAGCCCCATACGTGATCTGGTACTGATACTGCCAGTATAGAGCTCCATCAGTGATCTGGTACTGATACTCCCTGTATAGAGCCCCATACGTGATCTGGTACTGATACTGCCAGTATAGAGCTCCATCAGTGATCTGGTACTGATGCTCCCTATATAGAGCTCCATCAGTGATATGGTACTGATACTGCCAGTATAGAGCTCCATCAGTGATCTGGTTCTGATACTCCCTGTATAGAGATCCATCAGTGATCTGGTACTGATACTCCCTGTATAGAGCTCCATCATTGATCTGGTACTCCCTGTATAGAGCTCCATCATTGATCTGGTACTGATACTCCCTGTATAGAGCTCCACATTGATCTGGTACTGATACTCCCTGTATAGAGCTCCATCATTGATCTGGTACTGGTATTCCCTGTATAAAGCTACATCATTGATCTGGTACTGATACTCCCTGTATAGAGCTCCACATTGATCTGGTACTGATACTCCCTGTATAGAGCTCCATCATTGATGATCTAGAGCTCCATCATTGATCTGGTACTCCCTGTATAGAGCTCCATCATTGATCTGGTACTCCCTTTATAGAGCTCCATCATTGATCTGGTACTGGTACTCCCTGTATAGAGCTCCATCATTGATCTGGTACTGGTACTCCCTGTATAGAGCTCCATCATTGATGTGGTACTGGTACTCCCTGTATAGATCTCCATCATTGATCTGGTACTCCCTTTATAGAGCTCCATCATTGACCTGGTACTGGTACTCCCTGTATAGAGCTCCATCATTGATCTGGTACTCCCTGTATAGAGCTCCATCATTGATCTGGTACCCTACTCCTGTATAGAGCTCCATCATTGATGTGGTACTCTAGAGCTCCATCAGTGATCTGGTACTCCCTGTATAGAGCTCCATCAGTGATCTGGTACTGGTACTCCCTGTATAGAGAGCTCCATCATTGATCTAATACTGCTACTCCCTGTATAGAGCTCCATCAGTGATCTGATCTGTATAGAGCTCCATCATTGATCTGGTACTGGTACTCCCCTTTATAGAGCTCATCATTGATCTGGTACTGGTACTCCCTGTATAGAGCTCCATCAGTGATCTGGTACTGATACTCCCCTGTATAAAGCTCCATCATTGATCTGGTACTGGTACTCCTGTATAGAGCTCCATCATTGATCTGGTACTGATACTCCCTGTATAGAGCTCCATCATTGATCTGGTACTCCCTTTATAGAGCTCCATCATTGATCTGGTACTCCCTGTATAGAGCTCCATCATTGATCTGGTACTCCCTGTATAGAGCTCCATCAGTGATCTGGTACTGATACTCCCTGTATAGAGCTCCATCATTGATCTGGTACTCCCTGTATAGAGCTCCATCATTGATGTGGTACTAGTACTCCCTGTATAGAGCTCCATCATTGATCTGGTACTCCCTGTATAGAGCTCCATCATTGATGTGGTACTGGTACTCCCTGTATAGATCTCCATCATTGATCTGGTACTCCCTTTATAGAGCTCCATCATTGACCTGGTACTGGTACTCCCTGTATAGAGCTCCATCATTGATCTGGTACTGGTACTCCCTGTAGAGAACTCCATCAGTGATCTGGGACTCCCTGTATAGAGCTCCATCATTGATCTGGTACTCCCTGTATAGAACTCCATCAGTGATCTGGGACTCCCTGTATAGAGCTCCATCATTGATCTGGTACTCCCTGTATAGAGCTCCATCAGTGATCTGGTACTCCCTTTATAGAGCTCCATCATTGATCTGGTACTCCCTTTATAGAGCTCCATCATTGACCTGGTACTGGTACTCCCTGTATAGAGCTCCATCATTGATCTGGTACTGGTACTCCCTGTATAGAACTCCATCAGTGATCTGGGACTCCCTGTATAGAGCTCCATCATTGATATGGTACTCCCTGTATAGAGCTCCATCAGTGATCTGGTACTCCCTGTATAGAGCTCCATCATTGATCTGGTACTGGTACTCCCTGTATAGAGCTCCATCATTGATGTGGTACTGGTACTCCCTGTAGAGAGCCCCATCAGTGATCTGGTACTGATACTCCAGTATAGAGCTCAGTGATCTGGTACTGATACTCCCTGTATAGAGCTCCATCAGTGATCTGGGTACTGATACTCCCTGTAGAGGCCCCATCAGTGATCTTGTACTGATACTGCCAGTATAGAGCTCCATCGTGATCTGGTACTGATACTCCCTGTATAGAGCTCCATCAGTGATCTGGTACTGATACTCCCTACAGAGTATACGTGAGCCTGCCACGTAGAGCTCCATCAGTGATCTGGTACTGCTGCCAGTATAGAGCTCCATCAGTGATCTGGTACTGATACTGCCTGTATAGAGCTCCATCAGTGATCTGGTACTGATACTGCC
>NW_027040258.1:112346-213066 GCF_034236695.1 Oncorhynchus nerka
ACCAGATCAATGATGGAGCTCTATACAGGAGTACCAGATCACTGATGGAGCTCTATACAGGGAGTACCAGTACCAGGTCAATGATGGTGCTCTATAAAGGGAGTACCAGATCAATGATGGAGCTCTATACAGGGAGTACCAGATCAATGATGGAGCTCTATACAGGGAGTCCCAGATCACTGATGGAGTTCTATACAGGGAGTACCAGTTCCAGATCAATGATGGAGCTCTATAAAGGGAGTACCAGATCAATGATGGAGCTCTATAAAGGGAGTACCAGATCAATGATGGAGCTCTATACAGGGAGTACCAGATCACTGATGGAGCTCTATACAGGGAGTACCAGTACCACATCAATGATGGAGCTCTATACAGGGAGTACCAGATCAATGATGGAGCTCTATACAGGGAGTACTAGTACCACATCAATGATGGAGCTCTATACAGGGAGTACCAGATCAATGATGGAGCTCTATACAGGGAGTATCAGTACCAGATCACTGATGGAGCTCTATACAGGGAGTACCAGTACCACATCAATGATGGAGCTCTATACAGGGAGTACCAGTACCAGATCAATGATGGAGCTCTATAAAGGGAGTACCAGATCAATGATGGAGCTCTATACAGGGAGTACCAGATCAATGATGGAGCTCTATAAAGGGAGTACCAGATCAATGATGGAGCTCTATACAGGGAGTATCAGTACCAGATCAATGTGGAGCTCTATACAGGGAGTATCAGTACCAGATCAATGATGTAGCTTTATACAGGGAATACCAGTACCAGATCAATGATGGAGCTCTATACATGGAGTATCAGTACCAGATCAATGTGGAGCTCTATACAGGGAGTATCAGTACCAGATCAATGATGGAGCTCTATACAGGGAGTACCAGATCAATGATGGAGTTCTATACAGGGAGTATCAGTACCAGATCAATGATGGAGCTCTATACAGGGAGTATCAGTACCAGATCAATGATGGAGCTCTATAAAGGGAGTACCAGTAGCAGATCAATGATGGAGCTCTATAAAGGGAGTACCAGTAGCAGATCAATGATGGAGCTCTATACAGGGAGTATCAGTACCAGATCAATGTGGAGCTCTATACAGGGAGTACCAGTACCAGATCAATGATGGAGCTTTATACAGGAGTATCAGTACCAGATCAATGATGGAGCTCTATACAGGAATACCAGTACCAGATCAATGATGGAGCTCTATACAGGGAGTACAGTACCAGATCAATGATGGAGCTCTATACAGGGAGTATCAGTACCAGATCAATGATGGAGCTCTATACAGGGAGTATCAGTACCAGATCAATGATGGAGCTCTATACAGGGAGAACCAGTACCAGATCAATGATGGAGCTCTATACAGGGAGTACCAGATCACTGATGGAGCTCTATACAGGGAGTACCAGATCAATGATGGAGCTCTATACAGGGAGTCCCAGATCACTGATGGAGTTCTATACAGGGAGTACCAGTACCAGATCAATGATGGAGCTCTATACAGGGAGTACCAGTACCAGGTCAATGATGGAGCTCTATAAAGGGAGTACCAGATCAATGATGGAGCTCTATACAGGGAGTACCAGATCACTGATGGAGCTCTATACAGGGAGTACCAGTACCACATCAATGATGGAGCTCTATACAGGGAGTACCAGTGGACCAGGGGAGATCAATGATGGAGCTCTATACAGGGTACCAGTACCAGATCAATGATGGATCTCTATAAGGGGGAGTACCAGATCAATGATGGAGATCTATACAGGGAGTACCAGTACCAGATCAATGATGGAGCTCTATACAGGGAGTATCAGTACCACATCAATGATGGAGCTCTATACAGGGAGTACCAGATCAATGATGGAGCTCTATACAGGGAGTATCAGTACCAGATCACTGATGGAGCTCTATACAGGGAGTACCAGTACCACATCAATGATGGAGCTCTATACAGGGAGTACCAGTACCAGATCAATGATGGAGCTCTATACAGGGAGTACCAGTACCAGATCAATGATGGAGCTCTATAAAGGGATCAGTACCAGATCAATGATGGAGCTCCATAAAGGGAGATCAATGATGGAGCTCTATACAGGGAGTACCAGATCAATGATGGAGCTCTATAAAGGGAGTACCAGATCAATGATGGAGCTCTATACAGGGAGTATCAGTACCAGATCAATGTGGAGCTCTATACAGGGAGTATCAGTACCAGATCAATGATGGCGCTCTATACAGGGAGTACCAGTACCAGATCAATGATGGAGCTTTATACAAGGGAGTACCAGATCAATGATGGAGCTCTATACAAGGAGTATCAGTACCAGATCAATGATGGAGCTCTATACAGGGAGTACCAGTACCAGATCAATGATGGAGCTTTATACAGGGAGTATCAGTACCAGATCAATAATGGAGCTCTATACAGGGAATACCAGTACCAGATCAATGATGGAGCTCTATACAGGGAGTATCAGTACCAGATCACTGATGGAGCTCTATACAGGGAGTACCAGTACCACATCAATGATGGAGCTCTATACAGGGAGTACCAGTACCAGATCAATGATGGAGCTCTATACAGGGAGTACCAGATCACTGATGGAGCTCTATACAGGGAGTACCAGTACCAGGTCAATGATGGTGCTCTATAAAGGGAGTACCAGATCAATGATGGAGCTCTATACAGGGAGTACCAGATCAATGATGGAGCTCTATACAGGGCTCTATACAGGAGTCCCAGATCACTGATGGAGTTCTATACAGGGAGTACCAGTTCCAGATCAATGATGGAGCTCTATACAGGGAGTACCAGTACCAGATCAATGATGGAGCTCTATACAGGAGTACCAGATCAATGATGGAGCTCTATACAGGGAGTACCAGATCAATGATGGAGCTCTATACAGGAGTACCAGTACCAGATCAATGATGGAGCTCTATACAGGGAGTACCAGATCAATGATGGAGCTCTATACAGGGAGTACCAGTACCACATCAATGATGGAGCTCTATACAGGGAGTACCAGATCAATGATGGAGCTCTATACAGGGAGTATCAGTACCAGATCACTGATGGAGCTCTATACAGGGAGTACCAGTACCACATCAATGATGGAGCTCTATACAGGGAGTACCAGTACCAGATCAATGATGGAGCTCTATACAGGGAGTACCAGTACCAGATCAATGATGGAGCTCTATAAAGGGAGTACCAGATCAATGATGGAGCTCTATACAGGGAGTACCAGATCAATGATGGAGCTCTATAAAGGGAGTACCAGATCAATGATGGAGCTCTATACAGGGAGTACCAGATCAATGATGGAGCTCTATAAAGGGAGTACCAGATCAATGATGGAGCTCTATACAGGGAGTATCAGTACCAGATCAATGTGGAGCTCTATACAGGGAGTATCAGTACCAGATCAATGATGTAGCTTTATACAGGGAATACCAGTTCCAGATCAATGATGGAGCTCTATACAGGGAGTATCAGTACCAGATCAATGTGGAGCTCTATACAGGGAGTATCAGTACCAGATCAATGATGGAGCTCTATACAGGGAGTACCAGATCAATGATGGAGTTCTATACAGGGAGTATCAGTACCAGATCAATGATGGAGCTCTATACAGGGAGTATCAGTACCAGATCAATGATGGAGCTCTATACAGGGAGTACCAGTACCAGATCAATGATGGAGCTCTATACAGGGTACCAGTACCAGATCAATGATGGAGCTCTATACAAGGAGTATCAGTACCAGATCAATGATGGAGCTCTATACAGGAGTACCAGTACCAGATCAATGATGGAGCTCTATACAGGGAATACCAGTACCAGATCACTGATGGAGCTCTATACAGGAGTACCAGTACCAGATCAATGATGGAGCTCTATACAGGGAGTGTCAGTACCAGATCAATGATGGAGCTCTATACAGGGAATACCAGTACCAGATCAATGATGGAGCTCTATACAGGGAGTACCAGATCACTGATGGAGCTCTATACAGGGAGTACCAGTACCACATCAATGATGGAGCTCTATACAGGGAGTACCAGATCAATGATGGAGCTCTATACAGGGAGTATCAGTACCACATCAATGATGGAGCTCTATACAGGGAGTACCAGATCAATGATGGAGCTCTATACAGGGAGTATCAGTACCAGATCACTGATGGAGCTCTATACAGGGAGTACCAGTACCACATCAATGATGGAGCTCTATACAGGGAGTACCAGTACCAGATCAATGATGGAGCTCTATACAGGGAGTACCAGTACCAGATCAATGATGGAGGAGTACCAGATCAATGATGGAGCTCTATACAGGGAGTACCAGATCAATGATGGAGCTCTATAAAGGGAGTACCAGATCAATGATGGAGCTCTATACAGGGAGTACCAGATCAATGATGGAGCTCTATAAAGGGAGTACCAGATCAATGATGGAGCTCTATACAGGGAGTATCAGTACCAGATGAATGTGGAGCTCTATACAGGGAGTATCAGTACCAGATCAATGATGTAGCTTTATACAGGGAATACCAGTTCCAGATCAATGATGGAGCTCTATACATGGAGTATCAGTACCAGATCAATGTGGAGCTCTATACAGGGAGTATCAGTACCAGATCAATGATGGAGGTCTATACAGGGAGTACCAGATCAATGATGGAGTTCTATACAGGGAGTATCAGTACCAGATCAATGATGGAGCTCTATACAGGGAGTATCAGTACCAGATCAATGATGGAGCTCTATACAGGGAGTACCAGTACCAGATCAATGATGGAGCTCTATAAAGGGAGTACCAGATCAATGATGGAGCTCTATACAAGGAGTATCAGTACCAGATCAATGATGGAGCTCTATATAGGGAGTACCAGTACCAGATCAATGATGGAGCTCTATACAGGGAATACCAGTACCAGATCAATGATGGAGCTCTATACAGGGAGTACCAGATCAATGATGGAGCTCTATACAGGGAGTGTCAGTACCAGATCAATGATGGAGCTCTATACAGGGAATACCAGTACCAGATCAATGATGGAGCTCTATACAGGGAGTACCAGATCACTGATGGAGCTCTATACAGGGAGTACCAGTAGCAGATCAATGATGGAGCTTTATACAGGGAGTACCAGATCAATGATGGAGCTCTATACAGGGAGTACCAGTACCAGATCACTGTGCAGAGGTACAAGGTATTTGAGGTAGATATGTACATGAAGGTAAAGTGACCAGGCATCAGGATAGATAATAATACGAGTAAAATAAAGTACAGAGTAGCAGCAGCAAATTATGAACGTAAAAGTGTGTATGTGTGTGATTGTGTTTGTGTGTAATGTATATGCATGTGTGTTTGTGTTGTGTCGGTATGTGTGTGTGTTATGTGTGTGTGTGTGCGTATGTAGTGTATGTGAATGTGGGAGTTTTGTGTGGGAGTGTCAATGTAGTGTGTGTGAGTGAGTGTGCATATGGTGTGTATTTATAGTCTAGTGAGTGTGCGTAGGGTCAATGCAAGATAGAGTCAGTTCCGATCGTTTGGCTACCATTAATTGGCTACTTAGCAATCTGGCTATTTAGCAGTCTAATGGCTTGGGGGAAGAGGCTGTCTCAGAGCCAGTTGGTCCTAGAGCCGATGCTCTGTTACTGTTTGCCGGATGGTAGCGGAATGAACAGCCTATGGCTTGGGGGAAGAGGCTGTCTCGGAGCCAGTTGGTCCTAGAGCCGATGCTCTGTTACTGTTTGCCGGATGGTAGCGGAATGAACAGCCTATGGCTTGGGGGAAGAGGCTGTCTCGGAGCCAGTTGGTCCTAGAGCCGATGCTCTGTTACTGTTTGCCGGATGGTAGCGGAATGAACAGCCTATGGCTTGGGGGAAGAGGCTGTCTCGGAGCCAGTTGGTCCTAGAGCCGATGCTCTGTTACTGTTTGCCGGATGGTAGCGGAATGAACAGCCTATGGCTTGGAAGACTGGAGACTTTGGCAATTTTCCGGGCCTTCCTGTTACACCGCCTGTTATAGAGGTCTTGGATGGCAGGGAGCTAGGCGGTGTAGTTGCCATACCAAGCAGCTGATGCAGCCAGTCAAGATGCTCTCGATGGTGCAGCTTTTTAAGGATCTGATGGTCCATGCCAGATCTTTTCAGCCTCCTGAGGGGAAGAGGCGCTCTGCCGTGCGTCTTCACCACTATGTTGTTGTGTGTGGACCATGTTAAGTCGTTAGTGATGTCAAGGAATTTAAAACTCTCGACCTGCTCCCCAACAGCCCCATCAATGTGGATGGGGGCGAGCTCTGCCCTCTTTCTCCTATAGTTCACAATCAGATCCTTGGTTTTTCTGACGTTGTTGTCCTGGCACCAGGCTGCTAAGTCACTGACCTCCTCCCTGTAGGAGGACTCATCGCTGTCGATGATCAGGCCTACAGCACTGTTGTGTCATTATCCTTGGCCTCGCAGCTGTGGGTGAACAGATGGACTCCAATCAAGTTGTAGAAACATCTCAAGGATGATCAATGGAAACAGGATGCACCTGAGCTCAATTTCGAGTCTCATAGCAAAGGGTCGGAATACTTATGTAAATAAAGTATTTCTGTTTAAAAAAAAATTATGTTTTTTTTTGCTTTGTCATTATGGGGTATTGTTTGTAGATTCATGAGGGAAAACATGTATTTAATCCATTTTTGAATAAGGCTGTAACGTAACAAAATGTGGAAAAGGGGAAGGGGTCTGAATACTTTCAGAATGTACTGTACACACTAAAGCAGAGCTCTCCAACCCCGTCCCTGGAAAGCGATCATCCTGCATGTTCCTGCACTCTTAGGAAAAAGGGTTCCAAAAGGGTTCTTCGACTGTCCCCATAAGACAACCCTTTTTTGGATCCAGATAGAACCCTTTTGAGTTCCATGTAGAACCCACTGTGGAAAGGGTCCTACATGGAATCCAAAATGCGTTCTACCTGGAACCAAAACGGGTTCTTTAAAGGGTTCTGCTATGGGGACAGCCGTAGAATCTCTATATATTATATACTACACATCAATGGTCCCCAGCCTTGGTCCTGGACAGCTAGAGTACAAAGTGTGTCACTTATGCAGCCCAGAATGTCCCATGATGACTTGGTACGTCCTGAGCCACGTGTGACGTGGATGATGCCCCAACCCCTAACTAATGACTTGGTACGTCCTGGGCCACGTGTGACGTGGATGATGCCCCAACCCCTACCTAATGACTTGGTACGTCCTGGGCCACGTGTGACGTGGATGATGCCCCAACCCCTACCTAATGACTTGGTACGTCCTGAGCCACGTGTGACGTGGATGATGCACCAACCCCCAACCTAATGACTTGGTACGTCCTGGGCCACGTGTGACGTGGATGATGCACCAACCCCCAACCTAATGACTTGGTACGTCCTGGGCCACGTGTGACGTGGATGATGCACCAACCCCCAACCTAATGACTTGGTACGTCCTGAGCCACATGTGACGTGGATGATGCCCCAACCCCTAACTAATGACTTGGTACGTCCTGAGCCACGTGTGACGTGGATGATGCACCAACCCCCAACCTAATGACTTGGTACGTCCTGAGCCACGTGTGACGTGGATGATGCCCCAACCCCTAACTAATGACTTGGTACGTCCTGAGCCACGTGTGACGTGGATGATGCCCCAACCCCTAACTAATGACTTGGTACGTCCTGAGCCACGTGTGACGTGGATGATGCCCCAACCCCTAACTAATGACTTGGTACGTCCTGGGCCACGTGTGACGTGGATGATGCACCAACCCCCAACCTAATGACTTGGTACGTCCTGAGCCACGTGTGACGTGGATGATGCCCCAACCCCAACCTAATGACTTGGTACGTCCTGAGCCACGTGTGACGTGGATGATGCACCAACCCCCAACCTAATGACTTGGTACGTCCTGAGCCACGTGTGACGTGGATGATGCCCCAACCCCTAACTAATGACTTGGTACGTCCTGAGCCACGTGTGACGTGGATGATGCCCCAACCCCTACCTAATGACTTGGTACGTCCTGGGCCACGTGTGACGTGGATGATGCCCCAACCCCTAACTAATGACTTGGTACGTCCTGAGCCACGTGTGACGTGGATGATGCCCCAACCCCAACCTAATGACTTGGTACGTCCTGAGCCACGTGTGACGTGGATGATGCCCCAACCCCTACCTAATGACTTGGTATGTCCTGAGCCACGTGTGACGTGGATGATGCCCCAACCCCTACCTAATGACTTGGTACGTCCTGAGCCACGTGTGACGTGGATGATGCCCCAACCCCTACCTAATGACTTGGTACGTCCTGGGCCACGTGTGACGTGGATGATGCCCCAACCCCAACCTAATGACTTGGTACGTCCTGGGCCACGTGTGACGTGGATGATGCCCCAACCCCAACCTAATGCCATGGTCCTTTATGAGCCAGCTACACTACAGAATGTATAGATCAATGGTCAGCACACCTGGTCCTGCAGAGCTACAGTGCCACCTTCACTGGTCCCCCATAGATCATCTATACTGAGTGGGAGAGGCGGGGGAGAGAGAGGGGAGCGCTATGGAAAAGAGACATGGAAGGGAAATACCAAAGAGAGAAATAGTGAGTGAGAAATAAAGGGGAAAAGTTCTCCGTCTTCCTCCTGACTTCAGCCTGAGTTATTTCAGTTCATATTTGGTCTCCTCTCTGCTGCTCTCAGCCAGATGTAACAGATTGAGCCTAACTGAGCAGAGAGGAGTGAGAAAGATTGGAGATTGAAGAGATATATCGAGATCCTTAGTGTACGCTTATCCCCCAAACACACACACACACACACACACAATCAAACACACCGTTTTTCTGAATGTTGAATAATTCAAGAGGAAAGCACCAGAGATGGAGTCATCATCTGCATATTTATGATGCATTACAAACTGAACACCGACCTAAACACCGTAGGCATAAAGCTTATAAACCACCATAACAGCATTTGTGTCTGTGTCTGTGTGTGTATGTGTGTCTCTGTGTGTGTGTGTGTGTGTGTGTGTGTGTGTGTGTGTGTGTGTGTGTGTGTGTGTGTGTGTCTGTGTGTGTGTGTGTGTGTATAGACTGCCAACAAAATGGTCTTCTGTCTAAATTCTGTTTATTTGTTCCTGTTATGTACATTTCACGAGGGTTTAACGGCCAACATACACTTTGCCTTAAGGCTTGTAGACGAACAACGCTGAATCTTCCTTGTCTGGTTATTGTTTTGATGATGAGCTTAAAGACAATGTTAAGACTTGGGCTCATACTGTAAGACTACATCTGTTATGACAACCATGAGCAGAAAATGCTAAATGCCACAGCAGTCCTAAGTTAATGAAGTGCTGTTACGCTAGGTCTGTGGCTCGGTTAGCTTGAAGGCAAAAGAATGAACCACAGTTTCTGATCTCACGTATAAGGATTCAGCCCTGTATGACCAATCAATGAACTTTGAATACTTGATCCAGGGATGGAACATAAGGATTTTGGGCACTGGCCAGAACGCAATATGTACTGACATTCAGGTTCAAAATCTGTGCCATGAGATGTTTGAAAAGACAATCATCGCCTCCCCATTAGGGCCTGTCTGTCTGTCAGCTAACGCTAACGTTAGCATTAGCGTTAGCCTGGTTTGCTGTGTTGTGATGTGACAGTGAGGCTCATTAGCGGTCTGTGGACCTGGGGTTTAATGGTCCATGAGGTTCTCTGGTTAGACTGAGGTGTTTATCTACACGCAGGCAGGCGCACACACATCAATAAACAGTTAAGGATGGTCGCTAACAGACTGATAAAACGGTTTAGTAGGACCCAACGGAGCAGACTGCACACACACACACACACACACACACACACACGGATGGATGGAGTGAGGGAGTGTGTGTGTGTGTGTGATTGTGTGTGTGTGTGTGTGTGTGTGTGTGTGTGTGTGTGTGTGTGTGTGTGTATAGACTGCCAAGTTACCATTAACTGATGAGAAACAATTTTTCCTCATCCTTCGCTCGTTATTTTTCTCTCTCTCTCACACACACACACACACACACACACACACACACACACACACACACACACACAGCAATATGAAGTGCTTTCAATGTCTCCTCTGTCCATCCATGTCCTCTGCATATGTGTCCATTTCAAACAGCCAAAGTGAACCCCACATATCAAGCCGCAGCCCTTTGCAAAGCATCTAAACGGGATCGTTATTTCAATAATGTTAATTTAAGGTTTAAACAACATTTTCTGGGCCATAGAAGTCAGATCGGTCAATGCAGTCTGGCAGAGCCAAGTCACATTTCTCTCCATTAAACTGAAGATAAAATGTGAAGCTGAAAACTGCTGCAGCTCATTACAATCTGGAATGACAATATGAGCATCATCAACATTCAGCTATCAAATAGTACATCATGAGACACTAATATGAGAGAGCTTATATGGAAGACTGCACACTGTTGATCTCTCTCTCTCCTTCTCTCTGTCTCTCCTTCTCTCTCCTTCTCTCTGTCTCCCCTTCTCTCTGTCTCTCCTTCTCTCTGTCTCTCCTTCTCTCTGTCTCTCCTCTCTCTCTCTCCTTCTCTCTGTCTCTCCTTCTCTCTGTCTCTCCTTCTCTCTGTCTCTCCTTCTCTCTGTCTCTCCTTCTCTCTGTCTCTCCTTCTCTCTGTCTCTCCTTCTCTCTCCCTTCTCTCTGTCTCTCCTTCTCTCTCTCTCTCCTTCTCTCTGTCTCTCCTTCTCTCTGTCTCTCCTCTCAATTCAATTCAAGGGGCTTTATTGGTATGGGAAACTGCCAAAGCAAGTGAGGTAGATAATATACAAAAGTGAAATAAACAATAATAATTAACAGTAAACATTACACATACAGAAGTTACAAAACAATAAAGACATTCACATGTAATAGTATGTATATATACAGTGTTGTAACAATGTACAAATGGTTTAAGTACACAAGGGAAAATAAATAAGCATAAATATGGGTTGTATTTACAATGGTGTTTGTTCTTCACTGGTTGACCTTTTCTTGTGGCAACAGGTCACAAATCTTGCTGCTGTGATGGAACACTGTGGAATTTCACCCAGTAGAGTCCGGGCGAAGGTGGGCACTGCTGCCTTGTAGAGGTGGATCTGGTCATAGAGGTTGTTCAAGTCCAGGGTGGAGTGGTGGGCCAGGAAAACATTTGGTTTTGAGGCACAGTCACGGAAATACTTACATTTACCCGCTGTATGGTAGCAGGGTGGAAGTCTTTTCGTGGTAGCAGGGTGGAGATGCACTTGTGCATTGGGGAAAGTAGAAGAATAAGTATTTTCAATCACTCCTTCGAGTGCTGTGGCCACCCTTTCCTGCTGTGCTTTCAGGTCGTTTGTGCCTGTGTGTATTATTATATGGCTCGGTGACCCTAGTTGGTCCTTTCTCTCTCTCTCTCTCTCTCTCTCTCTCTCCTCTCTCTCTCTCTCTCCTCTCTCTCTCTCTCTCTCTCTCTCTCTCTCTCTCTCTCTCCTCTATCTCTCTACTCTCTCTCTCTCCTCTCTCTCTCTCTCTCTCTCTCTCTCCTCTCTGTGAAACAAGCAACACAACAAGATGCAGTAGGCAACATTGTGGAATGAACAAGACTTTTCTAAGTGCCTACTTACCAGGTCACCCATCGCTGCCTCAAACATCTCCAAGTAGTGACATACTTCATACCTCTGTATATACCTTCACTAGGGGACATCTTTATTGGTTGATATTTTGCTGACATAATGACATCCTCAACTTGAAAATGTGTATAACCCTGGATATTAAAATGACATGGTCAAACAGGTATATGAGACTGGGAGAGGTCTGTCTGTGATTAAGCACCGCTCTGATTTCTTGACAACCCTATCAACTAAACACGTCCTGCAGGCTTTCGTTTTATCACACCTGGACTACTGTCCAGTTATATGGTCAAGTCCTGCAGGCTTTCGTTTTATCACACTTGGACTACTGTCCAGTTATATGGTCAAGTGCTGCAGGCTTTCGTTTTATCACACCTGGACTACTGTCCAGTTATATGGTCAAGTCCTGCAGGCTTTCGTTTTATCACACCTGGACTACTGTCCAGTTATATGGTCAAGTCCTGCAGGCTTTCGTTTTATCACACCTGGACTACTGTCCAGTTATATGGTCAAGTCCTGCAGGCTTTCGTTTTATCACACCTGGACTACTGTCCAGTTATATGGTCAAGTGCTGCAAAGTAGAACATAGGTCAGTTCCAGTTGGCCCAGAACAGAGCAGCACAGCTGGCCCTTAAATGTACATGTTGGACCAACATATCTATCTCTAATTTCTGGTCTTTATGAGATGTATTAAGCTGTTCCAAGCACCAGACTGTCAGTTCAAACAGCGAACACACAGCTCAGATAACCATGCATTCCCCACAAGACATGCCACCAGGGGTCTGTTAAACAGCGAACACACAGCTCAGATAACCATGCATTCCCCACAAGACATGCCACCAGGGGTCTGTTCAAACAGCGAACACACAGCTCAGATAACCATGCATTCCCCACAAGACATGCCACCAGGGGTCTGCTAAACAGCGAACACGCAGCTCAGATAACCATGCATTCCCCACAAGACATGCCACCAGGGGTCTCTTCAAACAGCGAACACACAGCTCAGATAACCATGCTTTCCCCACAAGACATGCCACCAGGGGTCTGTTCAAACAGCGAACACACAGCTCAGATAACCATGCATTCCCCACAAGACATGCCACCAGGGGTCTGTTCAAAACAGCGAACACACAGCTCAGATAACCATGCATTCCCCACAAGACATGCCACCAGGGGTCTGTTCAAACAGCGAACACACAGCTCAGATAACCATGCATTCCCCACAAGACATGCCATCAGGGGTCTGTTCAAACAGCGAACACACAGCTCAGATAACCATGCATTCCCCACAAGACATGCCACCAGGGGTCTCTTCACAGTCTCCAAGTCCAGAACAGACTCTGGGAAAGGCACAGTACTACATTGAGCCATGAATACATGAACTACACCTTATGGGACAACACACTGTAATGTTATGGTATTGTGGTATTGTGGGTTTTATATTGTAAATGTGTAATATTAGATTAATGATGTAATATTGTATTGTATGATGTATTGTTTTATTGATAATGAAAGGCTGATGTTGTGTTTTGTTGTGATGTAATGGTTTTAACCCTGTCTGGACCCCAGGAAGAGTAGCTGCTGCCTTGGGGATCCTAATCAATACTGAAGTATCTGTTTATATTACTTTACATCTCTTCTGCTCGTTTGTAAATGCATACTTTATACTGCTTTCCCGCTTGTGAATATTACTTGTAGATTTATTCATCCTTTATTCAGACAGGTTATGAAATTGAGAATGGGATCTCTTTTCCAAGTGAAACATGAGTAATTTTACCAAAGACAGATTCAAAATATACCTGTCACTTCCTGCATCTCCTATAGTAGGAGCTACTGTGTACAAGCACCAACAGACGGCCATCCTTACAGATCAGCATTATGACAGCATTATGACAACATTATGACAGCATTATGACAACATTATGACAGCATTATGACAGCATTATGACAACATTATGACAGCATTATGACAGCATTATGACAACATTATGACAACATTATGACAGCATTATGACAACATTATGACATTATGACAACATTATGACAACATTATGACAGTATTATGACAGTATTATGATAATGTTATGACAGCATTATGACAGTGTTATGACAACATTATGACAGCATTATGACAGTGTTATGACAACATGACAGCATTATGACAGCATTATGAGTGTTATGACCACATTATGACAGCATTACGACAGTGTTATGACAACATGACAGTGTCATGACAACATTATGACAGTGTTATGACAGCAATATGACAGTGTTATGACAACATGACAGTGTTATGACAACATTATGACAGTGTTATGACAACATTATGACAGTGTTATGACAACATGACAGTGTTATGACAACATTATGACAGTGTTATGACAACATTATGACAACATTATGACAGTGTTATGACAGCAACATGACAGTGTTATGACAACATTATGACAGTGTTATGACAACATGATAGTGTTATGACAACATTATGACAGTGTTATGACAACATTATGACAGTGTTATGACAACATTATGACAGTGTTATGACAGCAACATGACAGTGTTATGACAACATTATGACAGTGTTATGACAGCAACATGACAGTGTTATGACAACATTATGACAGTGTTATGACAACATTATGACAGTGTTATGACAGCAATATGACAGTGTTATGACAACATTATGACAGTGTTATGACAACATTGTGACATTATGACAGTGTTATGACAACATTATGACAGTGTTATGACAACATTATGACAACATTATGACAGTGTTATGACAGCAACATGACAGTGTTATGACAACATTATGACAGTGTTATGACAACATTGTGACAGTGTTATGACAACATTGTGACATTATGACAGTGTTATGACAGTGTTATGACAACATGACAGTGTTATGACAAGATTATGACAGTGTTATGACAACATTGTGACAACATTATGACAGTGTTATGACAGTGTTATGACAACATGACAGTGTTATGACAACATGACAGTGTTATGACAACATTATGACAACATGACAGCATTATTACAGCATTATGACAGTGTTATGACAACATTATGACAACATTATGACAGTGTTATGACAACATTATGACAGTGTTATGACAACATTATGACAGTGTTATGACAACATGACAGTGTTATGACAACGTTGTGACAACATTATGACAGCATTATGAGTGTTATGATAACATTATGACAGTGTTATGACAACATTATGACAGTGTTATGACAGCAACATGACAGTGTTATGACAACATTATGACAGTGTTATGACAACATTGTGACAACATTGTGACATTATGACAGTGTTGTGACAACATTATGACAGTGTTATGACAACATTGTGACATTATGACAGTGTTATGACAACATGACAGTGTTATGACAACATTATGACAACATTATGACAGTGTTATGACAGTGTTATGACAACATTATGACAACATTATGACAGTGTTATGACAACATTATGACAGTGTTATGACAACATTATGACAGTGTTATGACAACATTATGACAGTGTTATGACAACATTATGACAGTGTTATGACAACATGACAGTGTTATGACAACATGACAGTGTTATGACAACATTATGACAACATGACAGCATTATTACAGCATTATGACAGTGTTATGACAACATTATGACAACATGACAGTGTTATGACAACATTATGACAGTGTTATGACAACATTATGACAGTGTTATGACAACATGACAGTGTTATGACAACGTTGTGACAACATTATGACAGCATTATGAGTGTTATGATAACATTATGACAGTGTTATGACAACATTATGACAGTGTTATGACAGCAACATGACAGTGTTATGACAACATTATGACAGTGTTATGACAACATTGTGACAACATTGTGACATTATGACAGTGTTGTGACAACATTATGACAGTGTTATGACAACATTGTGACATTATGACAGTGTTATGACAACATGACAGTGTTATGACAACATTATGACAACATTATGACAGTGTTATGACAGTGTTATGACAACATGACAGTGTTATGACAACATTATGACAGTGTAATGACAGTGTTATGACACACATGACATGACATTATGACAACATTATGACAGTGTTATGACAGTGTTATGACAGCAACATGACAGTGTTATGACAACATTATGACAGTGTAATGACAACATGACAGTGTTATGACAACATGACAGTGTTATGACAACATGACAGTGTTATGACAACATTATGACAGTGTTATGACAACATTATGACAGTGTTATGACAACATTATGACAACATTATGACAACATTATGACAGTGTAATGACAACATTATGACAACATTATGACAGTGTTATGACAGTGTTATGACAGCAACATGACAGTGTTATGACAACATTATGACAGTGTTATGACAACATGACAGTGTTATGACAACATGACAGTGTTATGACAACATTATGACAGTGTTATGACAACATTATGACAGTGTTATGACAACATTATGACAGTGTTATGACAACATTATGACAGTGTTATGACAGTTATGACAACATTATGACAACATTATGACAGTGTTATGACAACATTATGACAGTGTTATGACAACATTATGACAGTGTTATGACATGACAGTGTTATGACAACATTGACATTATGTGACATTATGACAGTGTTATGACAGACAACATTATGACAGTGTTATGACAGTGTTTATGACAGTGTTATGTTATGACAACAGTGTTGACAGTGTTATGACAACATGACAGTGTTATGACAACATGACAGTTTTATGACAACATTATGACAGTGTTATGACAACATTATGACAGTGTTATGACAACATTATGACAGTGTTATGACAACATTATGACAGTGTTATGACAACATTATGACATTATGACAGTGTTATGACAGTGTTATGACAACATGACAGTGTTATGACAACATTATGACAGTGTAATGACAACATTATGACAACATTATGACAGTGTTATGACAACATGACAGTGTTATGACAACATTATGACAGTGTAATGACAACATTATGATAACATTATGACAGTGTTATGACAGTGTTATGACAGCAACATGACAGTGTTATGACAACATTATGACAGTGTAATGACAACATTATGACAACATTATGACAGTGCTATGACAACATTATGACAGTGTTATGACAGCATTATGAGTGTTATGATAACATTATGGCAGTGTTATGACAACATTATGACAACATGACAGCATTATGACAGCATTATGAGTGTTATGATAACATTATGGCAGTGTTATGACAACATTATGACAGTGTTATGATAACATTATGACAGTGTTATGACAACATTATGACAACATTATGACAGTGTTATGACAGTGTTATGACAACATTATGACAACATTATGACAGTGTTATGACAACATTATGACAGTGTTATGACAACATTATGACAGTGTTATGACAACATTATGACAGTGTTATGACAACATTGTGACATTATGACAGTGTTATGACAACATGACAGTGTTATGACAACATTATGACAGTGTTATGACAACATTGTGACATTATGACAGTGTTATGACAGTGTTATGACAACATGACAGTGTTATGACAACATTATGACAACATTATGACAGTGTTATGACAGCAACATGACAGTGTTATGACAACATTATGACAGTGTTATGACAACATTGTGACAGTGTTATGACAACATTGTGACATTATGACAGTGTTATGACAGTGTTATGACAACATGACAGTGTTATGACAAGATTATGACAGTGTTATGACAACATTGTGACAACATTATGACAGTGTTATGACAGTGTTATGACAACATGACAGTGTTATGACAACATTATGACAACATGACAGCATTATTACAGCATTATGACAGTGTTATGACAACATTATGACAACATTATGACAGTGTTATGACAACATTATGACAGTGTTATGACAACATTATGACAGTGTTATGACAACATGACAGTGTTATGACAACAAGTGTTATGACACATTATGACAGTGTTATGACAACATAGTGTTATGACATTATGACAGTGTTATGACAACATTATGATGTGTGACAGTGTTATGACAGTGTTATGACATTATGACAGTGTTATGACAACATGACAGTGTTATGACAACATTATGACAACATTATGACAGTGTTATGACAGTGTTATGACAACATTATGACAACATTATGACAGTGTTATGACAACATTATGACAGTGTTATGACAACATGACAGTGTTATGACAACATGACAGTGTTATGACAACATTGTGACATTATGACAGTGTTATGACAACATGACAGTGTTATGACAACATTATGACAGTGTAATGACAACATTATGACAACATGACAGTGTTATGACAGTGTTATGACAGTGTTATGACAGCAACATGACAGTGTTATGACAACATTATGACAGTGTAATGACAACATTATGACAACATTATGACAGTGTTATGACAGTGTTATGACAACATTATGACAGTGTTATGACAACATTATGACAGTGTTATGACAACATTGTGACATTATGACAGTGTTATGACAGTGTTATGACAACATGACAACATTATGACAGTGTATTATGACAGCATTATGAGTGTTATGACAACATTATGGCAGTGTTATGACAACATTATGACAAGTGTTATGACATTATGACATTATGACAGTGTTTATGAGTGTTATGACAACATTATGACAGTGTTATGACAACATTATGACAACATTATGACATTATGACAGCATTATGAGTGTTATGACAACATTATGACAGTGTTATGACAACATTGTGACAACATGACAGTGTTATGACATTATGACAGTGTTATGACAACATGACAGTGTTATGACAACATTATGACAACATTATGACAGTGTTATGACAGTGTTATGACAACATGACAGTGTTATGACAACATTATGACAGTGTAATGACAACATTATGACAACATTATGACAGTGTTATGACAGTGTTATGACAGCAACATGACAGTGTTATGACAACATTATGACAGTGTAATGACAACATGACAGTGTTATGACAACATGACAGTGTTATGACAACATGACAGTGTTATGACAACATTATGACAGTGTTATGACAACATTATGACAGTGTTATGACAACATTATGACAACATTAGTGTTATGACAACATTATGACAACATTTGACAGTGTTATGACAACATTATGACACATTATGACAACAGTGTTATGACAACATTATGACAGTGTTATGACAACATGACAGTGTTATGACAACGTTATGACAGTGTTATGACAACATGACATTATGACAACATTATGACAGTGTTATGACAACATTATGACAGTGTTATGACAACATTATGACAGTGTTATGACAGCAACATGACAGTGTTATGACAACATTATGACAGTGTTATGACAACATTGTGACATTATGACAGTGTTATGACAACATTATGACAGTGTTATGACAACATTGTGACATTATGACAGTGTTATGACAACATGACAGTGTTATGACAACATTATGACAACATTATGACAGTGTTATGACAGTGTTATGACAACATTATGACAACATTATGACAGTGTTATGACAACATTATGACAGTGTTATGACAACATTATGACAGTGTTATGACAACATTATGACAGTGTTATGACAACATTATGACAACATTATGACAGTGTTTATGAGTGTTAGTGTTATGACAACAGTGTTATGACAACATGACAGTGTTATGACAACATTATGACAGTGTAATGACAACAGTGTTATGACAACATTAACATTATGATAACATTATGACAGTGTTATGACAACATTATGACAGTGTATATGACAACATTATGACAGTGTTATGACAACATTATGACAGTGTTTATGACAGTGTTATGACATGACAACATTATGACAGTGTTATGACAACATTATGACAGTGTTATGACATGACATGACATTATGACAACATTATGACAGTGTTATGACAGTGTTATGACAACATGACAGTGTTATGACAACATTATGACAGTGTAATGACAACATTATGACAACATTATGACAGTGTTATGACAGTGTTATGACAGCAACATGACAGTGTTATGACAACAACATTATGACAGTGTTATGACAACAGTGTTATGACAACATTATGACAGTGTTATGACAACATTGTGACAGTGTTATGACAACATTGTGACATTATGACAGTGTTATGACAACATGACAGTGTTATGACAAGATTATGACAGTGTTATGACAACATTGTGACAACATTATGACAGTGTTATGACAGTGTTATGACAACATGACAGTGTTATGACAACATTATGACAACATGACAGCATTATTACAGCATTATGACAGTGTTATGACAACATTATGACAACATTATGACAGTGTTATGACAACATTATGACAGTGTTATGACAACATTATGACAGTGTTATGACAGCAACATGACAGTGTTATGACAACATTATGACAGTGTTATGACAACATTGTGACATTATGACAGTGTTATGACAACATTATGACAGTGTTATGACAGTGTTATGACAACATTTATGACAACATTATGACAGTGTTATGACAACATTATGACAGTGTTATGACAACATTATGACAGTGTTATGACACATTATGACAGTGTTATGACAACATTATGACAACATTATGACAGTGTTATGACAACATTATGACAGTGTTATGACAACATTATGACATGACAACATTATGACAACATTATGACAGTGTTATGACAGTGTTATGACAGCAACATGACAGTGTTATGACAACATTATGACAGTGTAATGACAACATTATGACAACATTATGACAGTGTTATGACAACATTATGACAGTGTTATGACAACATTATGACAGTGTTATGACACATTATGACAGTGTTATGACAACATTATGACAGTGTTATGACAACATTATGACAGTGTTATGACAACATTATTGACAGTGTTATGACAGTGTTATGACAACAGTGTTATGACAACATTATGACAGTGTTATGACAACATTATGACAGTGTTATGACAACATTGTGACATTATGACAGTGTTATGACAACATTATGACACATTATGACAGTTATGACAGCATTATGACAGCATTATGAGTGTTATGATAACATTATGGCAGTGTTATGACAACATTATGACAACATGACAGCATTATGACAGCATTATGAGTGTTATGATAACATTATGACAGTGTTATGACAACATTGTGACATTATGACAGTGTTATGACAACATGACAGTGTTATGACAACATTATGACAACATTATGACAGTGTTATGACAGTGTTATGACAACATTATGACAGTGTTATGACAACATTATGACAGTGTTATGACAACATTATGACAGTGTTATGACAACATTATGACAGTGTTATGACAGTGTTATGACAACATGACAGTGTTATGACAACATGACAGTGTTATGACAACATTATGACAACATTATTACAGCATTATGACAGTGTTATGACAACATTATGACAACATGACAGTGTTATGACAACATTATGACAGTGTTATGACAACATTATGACAGTGTTATGACAACATGACAGTGTTATGACAACGTTGTGACAACATTATGACAGCATTATGAGTGTTATGATAACATTATGACAGTGTTATGACAACATTATGACAGTGTTATGACAGCAGTGTTATGACAGTGTTATGACAACATTATGACAGTGTTATGACAACATTATGACAACATTTGACATTGACATTATGACAGTGTTGTGACAACATTATGACAGTGTTATGACAACATTGTGACATTATGACAGTGTTATGACAACATGACAGTGTTATGACAACATTATGACAACATTATGACAGTGTTATGACAGTGTTATGACAACATTATGACAACATTATGAAAGTGTTATGACAACATTATGACAGTGTTATGACAACATTATGACAGTGTTATGACAACATTATGACAGTGTTATGACAACATTATGACAGTGTTATGACAGTGTTATGACAACATGACAGTGTTATGACAACATTATGACAGTGTTATGACAACATTATGACAGTGTTATGACAACATTATGACAACATTATGACAGTGTTATGACAGTGTTATGACAACATGACAGTGTTATGACAACATTATGACAGTGTAATGACAACATTATGACAACATTAACAGTGTTATGACAGTGTTATGACAACATGACAGTGTTATGACAGCAACATGACAGTGTTATGACAACATTATGACAGTGTAATGACAACATGACAGTGTTATGACAACATGACAGTGTTATGACAACATGACAGTGTTATGACAACATTATGACAGTGTTATGACAACATTATGACAGTGTTATGACAACATTATGACATTATGACAGTGTTATGACAGTGTTATGACAACATGACAGTGTTATGACAACATTATGACAGTGTAATGACAACATTATGACAACATTATGACAGTGTTATGACAGTGTTATGACAGCAACATGACAGTGTTATGACAACATTATGACAGTGTAATGACAACATTATGACAGTGTTATGACAACATTGTGACATTATGACAGTGTTATGACAACATGACAGTTTATGACAACATTATGACAGTGTTATGACAACATTATGACAGTGTTATGACAACATTATGACAGTGTTATGACACAACATTATGACAAGTGTTATGACAGTGTTATGACATTATGACAACATTATGACAGTGTTATGACAGTGTTATGACAACATGACAGTGTTATGACAACATGACAGTGTTATGACATTATGACAGTGTTATGACAACATTATGACAGTGTTATGACAACATTATGACAGTGTTATGACAACATTATGACAGTGTTATGACAACATTATGACAACATTATGACAGTGTTATGACAGTGTTATGACAGCAACATGACAGTGTTATGACAACATTATGACAGTGTTATGACAACATTATGACAACATTGACAACATTATGACAGTGTTATGACAACATTATGACACATTATGACAGTGTTATGACATTATGACAGTGTTATGACAACATTACAGTGTTATGACAACATTATGACAACATGACAGCATTATGACAGCATTATGAGTGTTATGACAACATTATGGCAGTGTTATGACAACATTATGACAGTGTGACAACATTATGACATGACATTATGACAGTGTTATGACAACATTATGACAGTGTTATGACAGTGTTATGACAACATTATGACAGTGTTATGACAACATTATGACAGTGTTATGACAACAGTGTTATGACAACATTATGACATTATGACAGTGTTATGACAACATTATGACAACATTACAGTGTTATGACAACATTATGACATGACATTATGACATTATGACAGTGTTATGACAGCAACATGACAGTGTTATGACAACATTATGACAGTGTTATGACAACATTATGACAGTGTTATGACAACATTTGTGACATTATGACAGTGTTATGACAGTGTTATGACAACAACATGACAGTGTTATGACAACATTATGACAGTGTTATGACATGACATTATGACAACATTATGACAGTGTTTATGACAGTGTTATGACAACATGACAGTGTTATGACAACATTATGACAACAACATTATGACAGCATTATGACAACATTATGACAGTGTTATGACAAACATGACAGTGTTATGACAACATTGACAGTGTTGACAGTTATGTTATGACAACATTATGACAGTGTTATGACAACATTATGACAGTGTTATGACAGCAACATGACAGTGTTATGACAACATTATGACAGTGTTATGACAACATTTTGACAGTGTTATGACAACATTATGACAGTGTTATGACAACAACAGTTATGACATGACAATTATGACAGTGTTATGACAGTGTTATGACAACATTATGACATTATGACAACATTATGACAGTGTTATGACAACATGACAGTGTTATTGTTATGACATTATGACAGTGTTATGACAACATGACAGTGTTATGACATTATGACAGTGTTATGACAACATTATGACAACATTATGACAGTGTTATGACAGTGTTATGACAACATTATGACAACATTATGACAGTGTTATGACAACATTATGACAGTGTTATGACAACATTATGACAGTGTTATGACAACATGACAGTGTTATGACAACATGACAGTGTTATGACAACATTGTGACATTATGACAGTGTTATGACAACATGACAGTGTTATGACAACATTATGACAGTGTAATGACAACATTATGACAACATTATGACAGTGTTATGACAGTGTTATGACAGCAACATGACAGTGTTATGACAACATTATGACAGTGTAATGACAACATTATGACAACATTATGACAGTGTTATGACAACATTATGACAACATTATGACAGTGTTATGACAACATTATGACAGTGTTATGACAACATTGTGACATTATGACAGTGTTATGACAGTGTTATGACAACATGACAACATTATGACAGTGTTATGACAGCATTATGAGTGTTATGATAACATTATGGCAGTGTTATGACAACATTATGACAACATGACAGCATTATGACAGCATTATGAGTGTTATGATAACATTATGGCAGTGTTATGACAACATTATGACAACATGACAGCATTATGACAGCATTATGAGTGTTATGATAACATTATGACAGTGTTATGACAACATTATGACAGTGTTATGACAACATTATGACAGCAATATGACAGCGTTACCGAAGCCTGCATGGGACATGAGGAAAACTGATGTTCAACACCACGTACAGTAGAGCAGTTAAATGTTTATATGAGGTTTTACTTTTTTCAGAACAGAAAGCACACACACACACACACACACACACACAAAATATGTATTACATGTCTACAGACTGACATGGTCATTTTTAAGGGTGTCAATGTTGACTTGGCTATGTGCCTGTCTGCAGTGATGTGTCAACGACAAGTACTGTCCTTCAACTGTCATCTGCTCTATCTACTCCACCAACATCACTGGGACAGGTTCATCACAGGGCAGGTGGTTGTTATAACCTTGGCCATACAGGACACATACTGTATCAATCAGGTGTACATGTAGCAGATGAGGTTTGGGATCATGCTGTTACAATAAGGCAGCCCTGCCTGAGACTCAGGTCATGATGAGGTCATGGTGGTTTAATGGTGCTGGGTTGGTGAACGAGAAACCTGGTTTGAAATCTCTCTGGGTTCATGAATGTAATATGAGTCCATACCATATATCTATTTTTGCACATCAGGGAAACATCAATTATCAATGTTCCACTACAAAAGATTGAGCTGTTCCTTGAATAACAATGACAGATTCATAACCATCGGATATAAGCTTTGTGCAACATGTGAAGTTGCTAACTGAATGAACTCATAATTGTCTTCGGAGGTATTCTCTAATCTCATAAAGGTAGAGAGAGAGTGAGAGAGAGAGAGAGAGAGAGAGAGAGAGAGAGAGAGAGAGAGAGAGAGGGAGAGAGAGGTCTCTGGGAATGTACAGTGAGGTGTATTCATTTAGACTTGGGTTCACTAGATTCATTGGCTGCTATGGAGTCTGTAACCTTAAGAGTGTGCAGAATTAACTAAGGGTTATCTTCTCTCTCTCCCCTATGTCTCTCTCTCTCCCCATCTCTCCCCCCTCTTTTCTCTCTTTCTCCACCCCGTCTCTCTCTCTCCCTCCTCTCTCTCCCTGTATCTCCCCCCCCACTCTCTCCTCTCTCCCCCTCTCCGTCTTTCTGTCTCTCTCCCCATCTCCCCGTCTCTCTCTCTCACCCTCTCTGTCTCTCTCCCTTTCTCTCTCTCTGTCTCTCTCTCCCTGTCTTTCTCTCTCTCCCCCTCCCCCTCTCTCCCCCTCTCCGTCTTTCTGTCTCTCTCCCCATCTCCCCGTCTCTCTCTCTCACCCTCTCTGTCTCTCTCCCTTTCTCTCTCTCTCCCTGTCTTTCTCTCCCCCCCCACTCTCTCCCCCTCTCTGTCTCTCTCCCTTTCTCTCTCTCTCCCTGTCTTTCTCTCCCCCCACTCTCTCCCCCTCTCCGTCTTTCTGTCTCTCTCCCCATCTCCCCGTCTCTCTCTCACCCTCTCTGTCTCTCTCCCTTTCTCTCTCTCTCCCTGTCTTTCTCTCTCCCCCTCCCCCTCTCTCCGTCTTTCTGTCTCTTTCCCCATCTCCCCGTCTCTCTCTCTCACCCTCTCTGTCTCTCTCCCTTTCTCTCTCTCTCCCTGTCTTTCTCTCCCCCCCACTCTCTCCCCCTCTCCCTCTCGCCGTCTTTCTGTCTCTCTCCCCATCTCCCCCCGTCTCTCTCTCTCACCCTCTCTGTCTCTCTCCCTTTCTCTCTCTCTGTCTCTCTCTCTCCCTGTCTTTCTCCCCCCCCACTCTCTCCCCCTCTCTCCCTCTCGCCGTCTTTCTGTCTCTCTCCCCATCTCCCCCGTCTCTCTCTCACCCTCTCTGTCTCTCTCCCTTTCTCTCTCTCTGTGTCTCTCTCTCCCTGTCTCGCTCTCTCTCTCCCTGTCTCTCTCTCTCTCTCCCTCTCTCTCTCTTCCTGTGTCTTTCTCTCCCTGTCCCCTCTCTCTCTCTCTCCCTGTGTCTCTCTCTCCCTCTCCCTCTCTCTCTCTCTCCCTGTGTCTCTCTCTCCCTCTCCCTCTCTCTCTCTCTCTCCCTGTGTCTCTCTCTCCCTCTCCCTCTCTCTCTCTCTCTCCCTGTGTCTCTCTCTCCCTCTCCCTCTCCCTGTGTCTTTCTCTCCCTGTCTCTCAATTCAATTCAATTCAATTCAAGGGCTTTATTGGCATGGGAAACATGTGTTAACATTGCCAAAGCAAGTGAGGTAGACAACATACAAAGTGAATATATAAAGTGAAAAACAACAAAAATTAACAGTAAACATTACACATACAGAAGTTTCAAAACAGTAAAGACATTACAAATGTCATATTATATATATATACAGTGTTTTAACAATGTACAAATGGTTAAAGGACACAAGATTAAATAAATAAGCATAAATATGGGTTGTATTTACAATGGTGTTTGTTCTTCACTGGTTGCCCTTTTCTCGTGGCAACAAGTCACAAATCTTGCTGCTGTGATGGCACACTGTGGAATTTCACCCAGTAGATATAGGAGTTTATCAAAAATGGATTTGTTCTCTCTCTCTCTCTCCCTGTGTCTTTCTCTCCCTGTGTCTCTCTCTCTCTCTCCCTGTGTCTTTCTCTCCCTGTGTCTCTCTCTCTCTCCCTGTGTCTTTCTCTCCCTGTGTGTCTCTCTCTCTCTCTCTCCCTGTGTCTTTCTCTCCCTGTGTCTCTCTCTCTCCCTCTCTCCCTGTGTCTTTCTCTCCCTGTGTCTCTCTCTCTCTCCCTCCCTCTCCTCTCTCTCCCTCTCTCCCTGTGTCTTTCTCTCCCTGTGTCTCTCTCTCTCTCTCTCTCATACATTGTTTAGACCATCTATTGACTAGATGTTTCACTAGACCTCTAATTCTGCTTTCTTCATCCTACCCCCTCCCTCCCTTTCACCATCCTCCTCTTTTCATCCCTTCTGTTCATTCTTTCCCTCCACCTTTGAGCCATTTATACCAGACCCGACAGTGTATTACAACGACATTATCCCCCTCTTTCACCTCCCTCCCTCTCTCTTCTCCACTCCCTCTCTTCTCTTGTTGCTCCCCTGACATTCAACAGTGTATATTATCACCATGTTTCCCTCCCTCTTTCTCCGCCCGTTATTCCACACCTCCAAACGTTCTGTTTTCCTTCTCATCTCCCCTCCTCTCACCCTCCTACTGAGTTAAACCCCGACAGTCTCCCTCCCTCACAGACACATACACCCTGCTGTCACAGACACACACATAGACACACACACACACAGTCCTACTGTGCACAGACACACACACTACTGTAGACACACACATAGACACACACACACAGTCCTACTGTGCACAGACACACACATAGACACACACACAGTCCTACTGTGCACAGACACACACATAGACACACACACACAGTCCTACTGTGCACAGACAAACACATAGACACATAGTGCACAGTTCCCTACAGGTTCACTCCTAATGAGTCATGTCAGCGCTGCTAGACTGCTGCTGGAAACTGATTCAGATGATTGGTGGTCCCTGTTTCCCTTTTTAATCAGGTTAGGGTCACACACACATGTATGTGCATGTGTGTGTTTTTGTGTGTGTGCATGTACGTGTGTGTGTGTGTGTTTGTGTGTGTGTTTGTGTGTGTGTGTGCATGTACGTGTGTGTGTTACAGTATTATAATACCCATGATATTACTCATAGATATACACAGATATCAAAGCAGTGTAACATAAAGAGTAACAGTCGTTATGTGATACATGTACTTGGTTGACTTTATCCCATGTTAAAGGACCCAGGGGATTTCACTGCTGTGGGTTCTGACTCTGGCACATCTCCCAGCATTACATGATGAACAGGCCGGCTACGATGGTTGTGTCCCTACCAGACACGTTCAGGACACGCAGGTTAGAAGACCACAACCAACGGGGAACCAACTACATGCAGTGCATTGTTCAGACCCATTCACCCGTTCCACATGTTGATACGTTACAGCCTTATTCTAAAATGTTTCTCTACACACAAGACCCCATGATGACAAAGCCAAACGTTTTGGGGAAATTTTAACAAATGCTAGGAGGCTCGAACTTGAGCTCAGGTGCATCATGTTTCCATTGATCATCCTTGAGATGTTTCTACAACTTGATGGAGCCATGGATTACAGGCAACATCCGCACTAATCCGCTCATAATACATCCTGCTACGACCTCCGACGAGTCATCAAACTGGCAAAGTGTCAATACAGGACAAAGATTGAATCCTAGTATGCCGGCTCTGACACGCGACGGATTTATTTATTTTTATTTAATTTAACTTATTTACAATGATGGCCTAAAATGTGACAGGGTTAACAAACTATCACAGATGTGGCAGGTCTTGCAAACCATTATAGACTACAAAGGGAAGCACAGCCGAGAGCTGCCCAGTGACACTGAAACATGCATGAGAGCACCAGCTGTTCTGGAAGACTGTGTGATCTCGCTCTCCTCAGCCGATGTGTGTAAGACCTTTAAACAGGTCAACATTCACAAGGCGGATGACCAGGAAGTGTCCTGCGAGCATGCGCTGACCAACTGACAAGTGTCTTTTCAACCTCTCCCTGTCCGAGTCTGTAAATACAACCTGTTTCAAGCAGACCACCATAGTCCATGTGCCCAAGAACGCCAAGGTAACTATCCAGTATCACAAACATATATAGCCATGAAATGCTTTCATGAAAACTGAAATGTTCCCACATGCACAAAAAGCTTATTTCTCTAAAATGTTGACAACAAATTAGTTTACATCCCTGTTACTGAGCATTTCTCCTTTGCCAAGATAATCCATCCACCTGACAGGTGTGACATATCAAGAAGCTAATTAAACAGCATGATCATTACACAGATGCACGTCGTGCTGGGGACAATAAAAGGCCACTCTAAAATGTGCAGTTTTGTCACATAACTCAATGCCACAGATGTCTCAAGATTTGAGGGGGTGTGCAATTGGCATGCTGACTGCAGGAATTTCCACCAGAGCTGTTGCCATGTTAATTTCTCTACCATACACATACTCCAATGTCCTTTTAGAGAATTTGGCAGTATGTCCAACAGAGATCACATGTAACCATGCCAGCCCAGAACCTCCACATCCGGCTTCTTCACCTGCGGGATCGCGTGAGACCAGCCAACTGATGAAGCTGAGGAGTATTTCTGTCTGTAATAAAGGCATTTTGTGGGGAAAAACTAATTCTGATTGGCTCGACCTGGCTCCGCAGTGGGTGGGCCTATGCCCTCCCAGGCCCACCCATGGCTGTGCCCCTGCCCAGTCATGTGAAATCAATAGATTAGGGCCTAATGAATACATTTGTATTGACTGATATCCTTATATGAACTGTAACTCAGTAAAATCTTAGAAAAGCTGCATGTTGCGTTCATGTTTTTATTCAGATACATTTGACACTAGTTGTTTCTTTCTTTTCCCCAGCCTTCAGCTACCCTCAACCCCTCCCATCTATCTTGCAACCCCTCCCATCTCTCAACCCCTCCCATCTATCTCTCCCCTCCCATCTCTCTCAACCCCTCCCATCTCTCAACCCCTCCCATCTCTCAACCCCTCCCATCTATCTCTCAACCCCTCCCATCTATCTCTCAACCCCTCCCATCTATCTCAACCCCTCATCTCCCCTCCCATCTATCCTCAACCCCTCCCATCTCTCTCAACCCCTCCCATCTATCTCTCAACCCCTCCCATCTATCCTCAACCCCTCCCATCTATCTCTCAACCCCTCCCATCTATCTCTCAACCCCTCACATCTATCTCTCAACCCCTCCCATCTCTCAACCCCTCCCATCAATCTCTCAACCCCTCCCATCTCTCTCAACCCCTCCCATCTATCTCTAAACCCCTCCCATCTATCCCTCAACCCCTCCCATCTATCTCTCAACCCCTCACATCTATCTCTCAACCCCTCCCATCTATCTCTCAACCCCTCCCATCTATCCTCAACCCCTCCCATCTCCCTCAACCCCTCCCATCTATCCTCAACCCCTCCCATCTATCTCTCAACCCCTCCCATCTATCTCTCAACCCCTCCCATCTATCCCTCAACCCCTCCCATCTATCTCTCAACCCCTCACATCTATCTCTCAACCCCTCACATCTATCTCTCAACCCCTCCCATCTATCTCTCAACCCCTCACATCTATCTCTCAACCCCTCACATCTATCTCTCAACCCCTCACATCTATCTCTCAACCCCTCCCATCTATCCCTCAACCCCTCCCATCTCTCTCAACCCCTCCAATCTCTCTCTCAACCCCTCCCATCTCTCTCTCAACCCCTCCAATCTCTCTCTAAACCCCTCCCATCTATCTCTCAACCCCTCCCATCTATCTCTCAACCCCTCCCATCTCTCTAAACCCCTCCCATCTCTCTCAACCCCTCCCATCTCTCTCAACCCCTCCCATCTCTCTCTCAACCCCTCCCATCTCTCTCTCAACCCCTCCCATCTCTCTCTCAACCCCTCCCATCTCTCTCTCAACCCTCCCATCTCTCTCTCAACCCCTCCCATCTATCTCTAAACCCCTCCCATCTCTCTCTCAAACCCTCCCATCTCTCTCTAAACCCCTCCCATCTCTCTCTAAACCCCTCCCATCTCTCTCTAAACACCATCCAGTTTAGATTTCTACTTGACATTTTTTTCAACTGTGTTGTTTCACAAAAGTTATGAACCTTTCTATTCTCAAAGTTTCTACAGATTGTCATTTTTTTTTACTGTATTAGTGATCAAATGACTATGGCTACACCTCTTGTTTACAAAGCATGTGAGAGAGAGACAAGTGGGCGCAGGCACACCCACACATCCTCCCCATCTTATTTAATTGTTGCCATTTCAGAAATCCACACAAGCCATTAGTTTCTCTTTAGCTCAAGTCCCATTTTATCAACTGCCGAAAACGTTCCCCTCCATTCATAGTATCTAATCTCCCTCTCCACACGTCTCCCTCCAGGCCAGTCTCTTTTATGTAAAAGGTGTCCTTTTATTAGGTTTGATTGAGTTTGGGGCATATCACTGCCACGGTAAAAGGCTGTATCATTCCTCATGAAAGAATAAATGCGGCTGGTTTAATCAGGACAAGGCTCTTTGATATCATCACCTCACACATCGCCTCCCTGCCACTCACTGCCCCCATTCACGGTCTCCTTTTATGGGCTCACACACCAGAGGAGGTTGGTAGTACCTTAATTGTGGAGGAGGGGCTCGTGGTAATGGCCGGAGTAGAATCAGGGGAATGATATCAAACACACGGTTTCCATGGTTTCCATGGTTTTGATGCCTCTCCATTTCTTCCATTTCAGCCATTATGATGAGCCGTCATCCACTCAGCAGCCTCCACTGACACACACACACACACACACGCATACATACATACACACACAGAAGTGCGTACACACATACACCCGCCTACATACATTTGCACACACACATTCTCTCTCTCTCACACACATACACACACACACACACCTCTCTCTCTTTCTGTTATGGCCAATCATTAACCAGGGCTAATTTGGCACTGTGGTTGGGCCTAATTCAATTAGACAGACATCATGCAGCACTTGACACAACCTGCCTCTTCTGACACATGTCAAGGGGAGAGGAGAGGCTGGAGACAGAGAGGGAGTGGACAACACATGTCAAGGGGAGAGGAGAGGCTGGAGACAGAGAGGGAGTGGACAACACATGTCAAGGGGAGAGGAGAGGCTGGAGACAGAGAGGGAGTGGACAACACATGTCAAGGGGAGAGGAGAGGCTGGAGACAGAGAGGGAGTGGACAACACATGTCAAGGGGAGAGGAGAGGCTGGAGACAGAGAGGGAGTGGACAACACATGTCAAGGGGAGAGGCTGGAGACAGAGAGGGAGTGGACAACACATGTCAAGGGGAGAGGCTGGAGACAGAGAGGGAGTGGACAACACATGTCAAGGGGAGAGGAGAGGCTGGAGACAGAGAGGGAGTGGACAACACATGTCAAGTGGAGAGGAGAGGCTGGAGACAGAGAGGGAGTGGACAACACATGTCAAGGGGAGAGGAGAGGCTGGAGACAGAGAGGGAGTGGACAACACATGTCAGGGGAGAGGAGAGGCTGGAGACAGAGAGGAGTGGACAACACATGTCAAGGGGAGAGGAGAGGCTGGAGACAGAGGAGTGGACAACACATGTCAAGGGGAGAGGAGAGGCTGGAGACAGAGAGGGAGTGGACAACACATGTCAAGGGGAGAGGCTGGAGACAGAGAGGGAGTGGACAACACATGTCAAGGGGAGAGGAGAGGCTGGAGACAGAGAGGGAGTGGACAACACATGTCAAGGGGAGAGGAGAGGCTGGAGACAGAGAGGGAGTGGACAACACATGTCCAGGGGAGAGGAGAGGCTGGAGACAGAGAGGGAGTGGACAACACATGTCCAGGGGAGAGGAGAGGCTGGAGACAGAGAGGGAGGGGACAACACATGTCAAGGGGAGAGGAGAGGCTGGAGACAGAGAGGGAGGGGACAACACATGTCAAGGGCAGAGGAGAGGCTGGAGACAGAGAGGGAGGGGACAACACATGTCCAGGGGAGAGGCTGGAGACAGAGAGGGAGTGGACAACACATGTCAAGGGGAGAGGAGAGGCTGGAGACAGAGAGGGAGTGGACAAAACATGTCAAGGGGAGAGGAGAGGCTGGAGACAGAGAGGGAGTGGACAACACATGTCAAGGGGAGAGGCTGGAGACAGAGAGGGAGTGGACAACACATGTCAAGGGGAGAGGCTGGAGACAGAGAGGGAGGGGACAACACATGTCAAGGGGAGAGGAGAGGCTGGAGACAGAGAGGGAGTGGACAACACATGTCAAGTGGAGAGGAGAGGCTGGAGACAGAGAGGGAGTGGACAACACATGTCAAGGGGAGAGGCTGGAGACAGAGAGGGAGTGGACAACACATGTCAAGGGGAGAGGAGAGGCTGGAGACAGAGAGGGAGTGGACAACACATGTCAAGGGGAGAGGAGAGGCTGGAGACAGAGAGGGAGTGGACAACACATGTCAAGGGGAGAGGAGAGGCTGGAGACAGAGAGGGAGTGGACAACACATGTCAAGGGGAGAGGCTGGAGACAGAGAGGGAGTGGACAACACATGTCAAGGGGAGAGGAGAGGCTGGAGACAGAGAGGAGTGGACAACACATGTCAAGGGGAGAGGAGAGGCTGGAGACAGAGAGGGAGTGGACAACACATGTCCAGGGGAGAGGGAGAGGCTGGAGACAGAGAGGGAGTGGACAACACATGTCCAGGGGAGAGGAGAGGCTGGAGACAGAGGGAGGGAGTCCAGGGACAACACATGTCAAGGGGAGAGGAGAGGCTGGAGACAGAGAGGAGGGGACAACACATGTCAAGGGCAGAGGAGAGGCTGGAGACAGAGGGAGTGGACAACACATGTCAGGGGAGAGGCTGGAGACAGGGGAGAGGGAGGCTGGACAACAAAACATGTCAAGGGGAGAGGAGAGGCTGGAGACAGAGAGGAGTGGACAACACATGTCCAGGGGAGAGGAGAGGCTGGAGACAGAGAGGGAGTGGACAACACATGTCCAGGGGAGAGGAGAGGCTGGAGACAGAGAGGGAGTGGACAACACATGTCAAGGGGAGAGGAGAGGCTGGAGACAGAGAGGGAGGGACAACACATGTCAAGGGGAGAGGCTGGAGACAGAGAGGGAGTGGACAACACATGTCAAGGGGAGAGGAGAGGCTGGAGACAGAGAGGGAGTGGACAACACATGTCAAGGGGAGAGGAGAGGCTGGAGACAGAGAGGGAGTGGACAACACATGTCAAGGGGAGAGGAGAGGCTGGAGACAGAGAGGGAGTGGACAACACATGTCCAGGGGAGAGGAGAGGCTGGAGACAGAGAGGGAGTGGACAACACATGTCAAGGGGAGAGGAGAGGCTGGAGACAGAGAGGGAGGGACAACACATGTCAAGGGAGAGGAGAGGCTGGAGACAGAGGGAGGGGACAACACATGTCCAGGGGAGAGGCTGGAGACAGAGAGGGAGTGGACAACACATGTCAAGGGGAGAGGAGAGGCTGGAGACAGAGAGGGAGTGGACAACACATGTCAAGGGGAGAGGAGAGGCTGGAGACAGAGAGGGAGTGGACAACACATGTCCAGGGGAGAGGAGAGGCTGGAGACAGAGAGGCTGGAGGAGTGGACAACACATGTCCAGGGGAGAGGAGAGGCTGGAGACAGAGAGGGAGTGGACAACACATGTCCAGGGGAGAGGAGAGGCTGGAGACAGAGAGGGAGTGGACAACACATGTCCAGGGGAGAGGAGAGGCTGGAGACAGAGAGGGAGTGGACAACACATGTCAAGGGAGAGGAGAGGCTGGAGACAGAGAGGGAGTGGACAACACATGTCAAGGGGAGAGGAGAGGCTGGAGACAGAGAGGGAGTGGACAACACATGTCAGGGGAGAGGAGAGGCTGGAGACAGAGAGGGAGTGGACAACACATGTCAAGGGGAGAGGAGAGGCTGGAGACAGAGAGGGGTGGACAACACATGTCAAGGGGAGGCTGAGACAGAGGGAGTGGACAACACATGTCAAGGGGAGAGGAGAGGCTGGAGACAGAGAGGGAGTGGACAACACATGTCAAGGCTGGAGACAGAGAGGGAGTGGACAACACATGTGGAGAGGCTGGAGACAGAGGGAGTGGACAACACATGTCAAGGGGAGGAGAGGCTGGAGACAGAGAGGGAGTGGACAACACATGTCAATGGAGAGGAGAGGCTGGAGACAGAGAGGGAGTGGACAACACATGTCAAGGGGAGGGAGAGGCTGGAGACAGAGAGGGAGTGGACAACACATGTCAAGGGGAGAGGAGAGGCTGGAGACAGAGAGGGAGTGGACAACACATGTCAAGGGGAGAGGAGAGGCTGGAGACAGAGAGGGAGTGGACAACACATGTCAAGGGGAGAGGAGAGGCTGGAGACAGAGAGGGAGTGGACAACACATGTCAAGGGAGAGGCTGGAGACAGAGAGGGAGTGGACAACACATGTCAAGGGAGAGGAGAGGCTGGAGACAGAGAGGGAGTGGACAACACATGTCCAGGGGAGAGGAGAGGCTGGAGACAGAGAGGGAGTGGACAACACATGTCAAGGGGAGAGGAGAGGCTGGAGACAGAGAGGGAGTGGACAACACATGTCCAGGGAGAGGAGAGGCTGGAGACAGAGAGGGAGTGGACAACACATGTCAGGGAGAGGAGAGGCTGGAGACAGAGAGGGAGTGGACAACACATGTCAAGGGGAGAGGAGAGGCTGGAGACAGAGAGGAGTGGACAACACATGTCAAGGGAGAGGCTGGAGACAGAGAGGGAGTGGACAACACATGTCAAGGGAGAGGAGAGGCTGGAGACAGAGGGAGTGGACAACACATGTCAAGGGGAGAGGCTGGAGACAGAGAGGGAGTGGACAACACATGTCAAGGGGAGAGGCTGGAGACAGAGAGGGAGTGGACAACACATGTCAAGGGGAGAGGAGAGGCTGGAGACAGAGAGGGAGTGGACAACACATGTCAAGGGGAGAGGAGAGGCTGGAGACAGAGAGGGAGTGGACAACACATGTCCAGGGGAGAGGAGAGGCTGGAGACAGAGAGGGAGTGGACAACACATGTCAGGGGAGAGGAGAGGCTGGAGACAGAGAGGGAGTGGACAACACATGTCAAGGGGAGAGGAGAGGCTGGAGACAGAGAGGGAGTGGACAACACATGTCAAGGGGAGGAGAGGCTGGAGACAGAGAGGAGTGGACAACACATGTCCAGGGGGAGAGGCTGGAGACAGAGAGGAGTGGACAACACATGTCAGGGGAGAGGAGAGGCTGGAGACAGAGAGGGAGTGGACAACACATGTCAAGGGGAGAGGAGAGGCTGGAGACAGAGAGGGAGTGGACAACACATGTCAGGGGAGAGGCTGGAGACAGAGAGGGAGTGGACAACACATGTCAAGGGGAGAGGCTGGAGACAGAGAGGGAGGCTGGAGACAGAGAGGGAGTGGACAACACATGTCAAGGGGAGACAGGAGAGGCTGGAGACAGAGAGGGAGTGGACAACACATGTCAAGGGGAGGGGAGAGGCTGGAGACAGAGAGGGAGTGGACAACACATGTCAAGGGGAGAGGAGAGGCTGGAGACAGAGAGGGAGTGGACAACACATGTCAAGGGGGAGGAGAGGCTGGAGACAGAGAGGGAGTGGACAACACATGTCAAGGGGAGAGGAGGCTGGAGACAGAGAGGGAGTGGACAACACATGTCAAGGGGAGAGGAGAGGCTGGAGACAGAGAGGGAGTGGACAACACATGTCAAGGGGAGAGGAGAGGCTGGAGACAGAGAGGGAGTGGACAACACATGTCAGGGGAGAGGAGAGGCTGGAGACAGAGAGGAGTGGACAACACATGTCAAGGGGAGAGGAGAGGCTGGAGACAGAGAGGGAGTGGACAACACATGTCAAGGGGAGAGGAGAGGCTGGAGACAGAGAGGGAGTGGACAACACATGTCAAGGGAGAGGAGAGGCTGGAGACAGAGAGGAGTGGACAACACATGTCAAGGGAGAGGAGAGGCTGGAGACAGAGAGGAGTGGACAACACATGTCAAGGGAGAGGAGAGGCTGGAGACAGAGAGGGAGTGGACAACACATGTCAAGGGGAGAGGAGAGGCTGGAGACAGAGAGGAGTGGACAACACATGTCAAGGGGAGAGGAGAGGCTGGAGACAGAGAGGGAGTGGACAACACATGTCAAGGGGAGAGGAGAGGCTGGAGACAGAGAGGAGTGGACAACACATGTCAAGGGGAGAGGAGAGGCTGGAGACAGAGAGGGAGTGGACAACACATGTCAAGGGGGAGGCTGGAGACAGAGAGGAGAGGCTGGACAACACATGAGGCTGGAGAGGGAGGACAACACTGGAGACAGAGAGGGAGTGGACAACACATGTCAAGGGAGAGGAGAGGCTGGAGACAGAGAGGGAGTGGACAACACATGTCCAGGGAGAGGAGAGGCTGGAGACAGAGAGGGAGTGGACAACACATGTCCAGGGGGAGGAGAGGCTGGAGACAGAGAGGGAGTGGACAACACATGTCAAGGGGAGAGGAGAGGCTGGAGACAGAGAGGGAGTGGACAACACATGTCAAGGGGAGAGGCTGGAGACAGAGAGGGAGTGGACAACACATGTCAAGGGGAGAGGAGAGGCTGGAGACAGAGAGGAGTGGACAACACATGTCAAGGGGAGAGGAGAGGCTGGAGACAGAGAGGGAGTGGACAACACATGTCAGGGGAGAGGAGAGGCTGGAGACAGAGAGGGAGTGGACAACACATGTCCAGGGGAGAGGAGAGGCTGGAGACAGAGAGGGAGTGGACAACACATGTCAGGGGAGAGGAGAGGCTGGAGACAGAGAGGAGTGGACAACACATGTCAGGGAGAGGAGAGGCTGGAGACAGAGAGGAGTGGACAACACATGTCAAGGGGAGAGGAGAGGCTGGAGACAGAGAGGGAGTGGACAACACATGTCAAGGGGAGAGGAGAGGCTGGAGACAGAGAGGGAGTGGACAACACATGTCAAGGGGGAGGAGAGGCTGGAGACAGAGAGGAGTGGACAACACATGTCAGAGGGGAGAGGCTGGAGACAGAGAGGGAGTGGACAACACATGTCAGGGGAGGAGAGGCTGGAGACAGAGAGGGAGTGGACAACACATGTCAAGGAGAGGAGAGGCTGGAGACAGAGAGGAGTGGACAACACATGTCAAGGGGAGAGGAGAGGCTGGAGACAGAGAGGGAGTGGACAACACATGTCAAGGGGAGAGGAGAGGCTGGAGACAGAGAGGGAGTGGACAACACATGTCAAGGGGAGAGGCTGGAGACAGAGAGGGAGTGGACAACACATGTCAAGGGGAGAGGCTGGAGACAGAGAGGAGTGGACAACACATGTCAAGGGAGAGAGGCTGGAGACAGAGAGGGAGTGGACAACACATGTCAAGGGGAGAGGAGAGGCTGGAGACAGAGAGGGAGTGGACAACACATGTCAAGGGGAGAGGCTGGAGACAGAGAGGGAGTGGACAACACATGTCAAGGGGAGAGGAGAGGCTGGAGACAGAGAGGAGTGGACAACACATGTCAAGGGGGGGAGAGGCTGGAGACAGAGAGGGAGTGGACAACACATGTCAAGGGGAGAGGAGAGGCTGGAGACAGAGAGGGAGTGGACAACACATGTCAAGGGAGAGAGGCTGGAGACAGAGAGGAGTGGACAACACATGTCAAGGGGAGAGGAGAGGCTGGAGACAGAGGGAGTGGACAACACATGTCAAGGGGAGAGGAGAGGCTGGAGACAGAGAGGGAGTGGACAACACATGTCAGGGGAGAGGAGAGGCTGGAGACAGAGAGGGAGTGGACAACACATGTCAGGGGGGGAGAGGAGAGGCTGGAGACAGAGAGGGAGTGGACAACACATGTCAAGGGGAGAGGAGAGGCTGAGACAGAGAGGAGTGGACAACACATGTCAGGGGAGAGGAGAGGCTGGAGACAGAGAGGGAGTGGACAACACATGTCAAGGGGAGGAGAGGCTGGAGACAGAGAGGGAGTGGACAACACATGTCAAGGGAGGGAGAGGCTGGAGACAGAGAGGGAGTGGACAACACATGTCAAGGGAGAGGCTGGAGACAGAGAGGGAGTGGACAACACATGTCAATGTCAGAGGGAGTGGGGGAGAGGCTGGAGACAGAGAGGGAGTGGACAACACATGTCAAGGGGAGAGGAGAGGCTGGAGACAGAGAGGAGTGGACAACACATGTCAAGGGGAGAGGAGAGGCTGGAGACAGAGAGGGAGTGGACAACACATGTCAGGGGAGGAGAGGCTGGAGACAGAGAGGGAGTGGACAACACATGTCAAGGGAGAGGAGAGGCTGGAGACAGAGAGGGAGTGGACAACACATGTCAAGGGAGGAGAGGCTGGAGACAGAGAGGGAGTGGACAACACATGTCAAGGAGAGGCTGGAGACAGAGAGGGAGTGGACAACACATGTCAAGGGGAGAGGAGAGGCTGGAGACAGAGAGGGAGTGGACAACACATGTCAAGGGGAGAGGAGAGGCTGGAGACAGAGAGGGAGTGGACAACACATGTCAAGGGAGAGGAGAGGCTGGAGACAGAGAGGGAGTGGACAACACATGTCAGGGGAGGAGGAGGCTGGAGACAGAGAGGGAGTGGACAACACATGTCAAGGGAGAGGAGAGGCTGGAGACAGAGAGGGAGTGGACAACACATGTCAAGGGGAGAGGAGAGGCTGGAGACAGAGAGGGAGTGGACAACACATGTCAAGGGGAGAGGAGAGGCTGGAGACAGAGAGGGAGTGGACAACACATGTCAAGGGGAGAGGGGAGAGGCTGGAGACAGAGAGGGAGTGGACAACACATGTCAAGGGGAGAGGCTGGAGACAGAGAGGGAGTGGACAACACATGTCAAGGGGGAGAGGCTGGAGACAGAGAGGGAGTGGACAACACATGTCAAGGGGAGAGGAGAGGCTGGAGACAGAGAGGGAGTGGACAACACATGTCAAGGGGAGAGGCTGGAGACAGAGAGGAGTGGACAACACATGTCAAGGGGAGAGGAGAGGCTGGAGACAGAGAGGGAGTGGACAACACATGTCAAGGGGGGAGAGGCTGGAGACAGAGAGGAGTGGACAACACATGTCAGGGGAGAGGAGAGGCTGGAGACAGAGAGGGAGTGGACAACACATGAGGGGAGGGAGAGGCTGGAGACAGAGAGGGAGTGGACAACACATGTCAAGGGGAGAGGAGAGGCTGGAGACAGAGAGGGAGTGGACAACACATGTCAAGGGGAGGAGAGGCTGGAGACAGAGAGGAGTGGACAACACATGTCAAGGGAGAGGAGAGGCTGGAGACAGAGAGGGAGTGGACAACACATGTCAAGGGGGAGGAGAGGCTGGAGACAGAGAGGGAGTGGACAACACATGTCAAGGGGAGAGGAGAGGCTGGAGACAGAGAGGGAGTGGACAACACATGTCAAGGGGAGAGGAGAGGCTGGAGACAGAGAGGAGTGGACAACACATGTCAAGGGAGAGGAGAGGCTGGAGACAGAGAGGGAGTGGACAACACATGTCAAGGAGAGGAGAGGCTGGAGACAGAGAGGAGTGGACAACACATGTCAAGGGGAGAGGAGAGGCTGGAGACAGAGAGGGAGTGGACAACACATGTCAAGGGGAGAGGAGAGGCTGGAGACAGAGAGGGAGTGGACAACACATGTCAAGGGGAGAGGAGAGGCTGGAGACAGAGAGGGAGTGGACAACACATGTCAGGGGAGAGGAGAGGCTGGAGACAGAGAGGAGTGGACAACACATGTCAGAGGAGAGGCTGGAGACAGAGAGGGAGTGGACAACACATGTCAAGGGGAGAGGCTGGAGACAGAGAGGGAGTGGACAACACATGTCAGGGGAGGGAGAGGCTGGAGACAGAGAGGGAGTGGACAACACATGTCAAGGGGAGAGACTGGCTGGAGACAGAGAGGGAGTGGACAACACATGTCAAGGGGAGAGGAGAGGCTGGAGACAGAGAGGAGTGGACAACACATGTCAAGGCTGGGACAGAGAGGAGAGGCTGGAGACAGAGAGGGAGTGGACAACACATGTCAAGGGGAGAGGAGAGGCTGGAGACAGAGAGGAGTGGACAACACATGTCAAGGGGAGAGGAGAGGCTGGAGACAGAGAGGGAGTGGACAACACATGTCAGGGGAGAGGAGAGGCTGGAGACAGAGAGGGAGTGGACAACACATGTCAGGGAGAGGAGAGGCTGGAGACAGAGAGGGAGTGGACAACACATGTCAAGGGGAGAGGAGAGGCTGGAGACAGAGAGGGAGTGGACAACACATGTCAAGGGGAGAGGAGAGGCTGGAGACAGAGAGGAGTGGACAACACATGTCAAGGGGAGAGGAGAGGCTGGAGACAGAGAGGGAGTGGACAACACATGTCAAGGGGAGGAGAGGCTGGAGACAGAGAGGGAGTGGACAACACATGTCAGGGGAGAGGAGAGGCTGGAGACAGAGAGGAGTGGACAACACATGTCAAGGAGAGGAGAGGCTGGAGACAGAGAGGGAGTGGACAACACATGTCAGGGGAGAGGAGAGGCTGGAGACAGAGAGGGAGTGGACAACACATGTCAAGGGAGAGGAGAGGCTGGAGACAGAGAGGGAGTGGACAACACATGTCAAGGGGGAGGGGAGGCTGGAGACAGAGAGGGAGTGGACAACACATGTGGAGAGGCTGGAGACAGAGAGGGAGTGGACAACACATGTCCAGGGAGAGGAGAGGCTGGAGACAGAGGGAGTGGACAACACATGTCAAGGGGAGAGGAGAGGCTGGAGACAGAGAGGGAGTGGACAACACATGTCAAGGGGAGAGGAGAGGCTGGAGACAGAGAGGGAGTGGACAACACATGTCAAGGGGAGAGGCTGGAGACAGAGAGGGAGTGGACAACACATGTCAAGGGGAGAGGAGAGGCTGGAGACAGAGAGAGGGAGTGGACAACACATGTCAAGGGGAGAGGAGAGGCTGGAGACAGAGAGGGAGTGGACAACACATGTCAAGGGGAGAGGAGAGGCTGGAGACAGAGAGGGAGTGGACAACACATGTCAAGGGGAGAGGAGAGGCTGGAGACAGAGAGGGAGTGGACAACACATGTCAAGGGGAGAGGAGGCTGGAGACAGAGAGGGAGTGGACAACACATGTCAAGGGGAGAGGAGAGGCTGGAGACAGAGAGGGAGTGGACAACACATGTCAAGGGGGGAGGCTGGAGACAGAGAGGAGTGGACAACACATGAGAGGAGAGGCTGGAGACAGAGAGGGAGTGGACAACACATGTCCAGGGAGAGGAGAGGCTGGAGACAGAGGAGTGGACAACACATGTGGAGAGGCTGGAGACAGAGAGGGAGTGGACAACACATGTCAAGGGGAGAGGAGAGGCTGGAGACAGAGGGAGTGGACAACACATGTCAAGGGGAGAGGAGAGGCTGGAGACAGAGAGGAGTGGACAACACATGTCAGGGGAGAGGGGAGAGGAGAGGCTGGAGACAGAGAGGGAGCTGGGACAACACATGTCAAGGGAGAGGAGAGGCTGGAGACAGAGAGGGAGTGGACAACACATGTCAAGGGAGAGGAGAGGCTGGAGACAGAGAGGGAGTGGACAACACATGTCAAGGGGAGAGGAGAGGCTGGAGACAGAGAGGGAGTGGACAACACATGTCAGGAGAGGCTGGAGACAGGAGAGGCTGGAGACAGAGAGGGAGTGGACAACACATGTCAAGGGGAGAGGAGAGGCTGGAGACAGAGAGACAGGAGAGTGGACAACACATGTCAAGGGGAGAGGAGAGGCTGGAGACAGAGGGAGTGGACAACACATGTCAAGGGAGAGGAGAGGCTGGAGACAGAGAGGGAGTGGACAACACATGTCAAGAGAGGAGAGGCTGGAGACAGAGAGAGGAGTGGACAACACATGTCAAGGGGGAGGAGAGGCTGGAGACAGAGAGGGAGTGGACAACACATGTCAAGGGGAGAGGAGAGGCTGGAGACAGAGAGGGAGTGGACAACACATGTCAAGGGAGAGGAGAGGCTGGAGACAGAGAGGAGTGGACAACACAGAGAGGGAGGCTGGAGACAGAGAGGAGTGGACAACACATGTCAAGGGGAGAGGAGAGGCTGGAGACAGAGAGGGAGTGGACAACACATGTCAAGGGGGAGGAGAGGCTGGAGACAGAGAGGGAGTGGACAACACATGTCAAGGGGAGAGGAGAGGCTGGAGACAGAGAGGGAGTGGACAACACATGTCAAGGGGAGAGGAGAGGCTGGAGACAGAGAGGGAGTGGACAACACATGTCAAGGGGAGAGGAGAGGCTGGAGACAGAGAGAGGAGTGGACAACACATGTCAAGGGAGAGGCTGGAGACAGAGAGGGAGTGGACAACACATGTCAAGGGAGAGGAGAGGCTGGAGACAGAGAGGGAGTGGACAACACATGTCCAGGGAGAGGAGAGGCTGGAGACAGAGAGGGAGTGGACAACACATGTCAAGGGGAGAGGAGAGGCTGGAGACAGAGAGGGAGTGGACAACACATGTCAAGGGAGAGGAGAGGCTGGAGACAGAGAGGGAGTGGACAACACATGTCAAGGGAGAGGAGAGGCTGGAGACAGAGAGGGAGTGGACAACACATGTCAAGGAGAGGCTGGAGACAGAGAGGAGTGGACAACACATGTCAAGGGGAGAGGAGAGGCTGGAGACAGAGAGGGAGTGGACAACACATGTCAGGGGAGAGGAGAGGCTGGAGACAGAGAGGGAGTGGACAACACATGTCAAGGGGAGAGGAGAGGCTGGAGACAGAGAGGAGTGGACAACACATGTCAAGGGGAGAGGAGAGGCTGGAGACAGAGAGGGAGTGGACAACACATGTCAAGGGGAGAGGAGAGGCTGGAGACAGAGAGGGAGTGGACAACACATGTCAAGGGGAGAGGAGAGGCTGGAGGCTGGAGTGGACATGTCAAGGGAGAGGAGAGGCTGGAGACAGAGAGGGAGTGGACAACACATGTCCAGGGAGAGGAGAGGCTGGAGACAGAGAGGGAGTGGACAACACATGTCAAGGGGAGAGGAGAGGCTGGAGACAGAGAGGGAGTGGACAACACATGTCAGGGGAGAGGAGAGGCTGGAGACAGAGGGAGTGGACAACACATGTCAAGGGGAGAGGAGAGGCTGGAGACAGAGAGGGAGTGGACAACACATGTCAAGGGGAGAGAGAGGCTGGAGACAGAGAGGGAGTGGACAACACATGTCCAGGGGAGAGGAGAGGCTGGAGACAGAGAGGGAGTGGACAACACATGTCAAGAGGGAGAGGCTGGAGACAGAGAGGGGAGTGGACATGTCAAGAGGAGAGGCTGAGACAGACAACACATGTCAAGGGGAGAGGAGAGGCTGGAGACAGAGAGGGAGTGGACAACACATGTCAAGGGGAGAGGAGAGGCTGGAGACAGAGGAGTGGACAACACATGTCAAGGGAGAGGAGAGGCTGGAGACAGAGAGGGAGTGGACAACACATGTCAAGGGGAGAGAGGCTGGAGACAGAGAGGAGTGGACAACACATGTCAAGGGGAGAGGCTGGAGACAGAGAGGGAGTGGACAACACATGTCAAGGGGAGAGGAGAGGCTGGAGACAGAGAGGAGTGGACAACACATGTCAAGGGAGAGGAGAGGCTGGAGACAGAGAGGGAGTGGACAACACATGTCAGGGGAGAGGAGAGGCTGGAGACAGAGAGGGAGTGGACAACACATGTCAAGGGAGGCTGGAGACAGAGAGGGAGGACAACACTCAAGGGGAGAGAGGCTGGAGACAGAGGGAGTGGACAACACATGTCCAGGGGAGAGGAGAGGCTGGAGACAGAGAGGGAGTGGACAACACATGTCAAGGGAGGGAGAGGCTGGAGACAGAGAGGGAGTGGACAACACATGTCAAGGGGAGAGGCTGGAGACAGAGAGGGAGTGGACAACACATGTCAAGGGAGAGGAGAGGCTGGAGACAGAGAGGGAGTGGACAACACATGTCCAGGGGAGAGGAGAGGCTGGAGACAGAGAGGAGTGGACAACACATGTCAAGGGGAGAGGCTGGAGACAGAGAGGGAGTGGACAACACATGTCAAGGGAGACAGAGGCTGGAGACAGGAGTGGACAACACATGTCAAGGGGGAGAGGCTGGAGACAGAGAGGGAGTGGACAACACATGTCAAGGGGAGAGGAGAGGCTGGAGACAGAGAGGGAGTGGACAACACATGTCAAGGGGAGGGGAGAGGCTGGAGACAGAGAGGGAGTGGACAACACATGTCCAGGGGAGAGGCTGGAGACAGAGAGGGAGTGGACAACACATGTCAAGGGGAGGGGAGAGGCTGGAGACAGAGAGGGAGTGGACAACACATGTCAAGGGGAGAGGAGAGGCTGGAGACAGAGAGGGAGTGGACAACACATGTCAAGGGGAGAGGAGAGTCTGGAGACAGAGAGGGAGTGGACAACACATGTCAAGGGAGAGGAGAGGCTGGAGACAGAGAGGGAGTGGACAACACATGTCAAGGGGAGGAGAGGCTGGAGACAGAGAGGGAGTGGACAACACATGTCCAGGGGAGAGGCTGGAGACAGAGAGGGAGTGGACAACACATGTCAAGGGGAGAGGAGAGGCTGGAGACAGAGAGGGAGTGGACAACACATGTCAAGGGGAGAGGAGAGGCTGGAGACAGAGAGGGAGTGGACAACACATGTCCAGGGAGAGGAGAGGCTGGAGACAGAGAGGGAGTGGACAACACATGTCCAGGGGAGAGGAGAGGCTGGAGACAGAGAGGGAGTGGACAACACATGTCAAGGGAGAGGAGAGGCTGGAGACAGAGAGGGAGTGGACAACAGATGTCCAGGGGGAGGCTGGAGACAGAGAGGAGTGGACAACACATGTCAAGGGGAGAGGAGAGGCTGGAGACAGAGAGGGAGTGGACAACACATGTCAAGGGGAGAGGAGAGGCTGGAGACAGAGAGGGAGTGGACAACACATGTCAAGGGGAGAGGAGAGGCTGGAGACAGAGAGGGAGTGGACAACACATGTCCAGGGGAGAGGAGAGGCTGGAGACAGAGAGGAGTGGACAACACATGTCAAGGGAGAGGAGAGGCTGGAGACAGAGAGGGAGGGGACAACACATGTCAAGGGGAGAGGAGAGGCTGGAGACAGAGAGGGAGTGGACAACACATGTCAAGGGGAGAGGAGAGGCTGGAGACAGAGAGGGAGTGGACAACACATGTCAAGGGGAGAGGAGAGGCTGGAGACAGAGAGGGAGTGGACAACACATGTCAAGTGGAGAGGAGAGGCTGGAGACAGAGAGGGAGTGGACAACACATGTCAAGGGGAGAGGAGAGGCTGGAGACAGAGAGGGAGTGGACAACACATGTCAAGGGGAGAGGCTGGAGACAGAGAGAGAGTGGACAACACATGTCCAGGGGAGAGGCTGGAGAGAGGGAGTGGACAACACAGTCAAGGGGGAGTGGACAACACATGTCAAGGGGAGAGGCTGGAGACAGAGAGGGAGTGGACAACACATGTCAAGGGGAGAGGAGAGGCTGGAGACAGAGAGGGAGTGGACAACACATGTCAAGGGGAGAGGCTGGAGACAGAGAGGGAGTGGACAACACATGTCAAGTGGAGAGGAGAGGCTGGAGACAGAGAGGGAGTGGACAACACATGTCCAGGGAGAGGAGAGGCTGGAGACAGAGAGGGAGTGGACAACACATGTCAAGGGGGAGAGAGGCTGGAGACAGAGAGGAGTGGACAACACATGTCAAGGGGAGAGGCTGGAGACAGAGAGGGAGGGACAACACATGTCAAGGGGAGAGGAGAGGCTGGAGACAGAGAGGAGTGGACAACACATGTCCAGGGGAGAGGAGAGGCTGGAGACAGAGAGGGAGTGGACAACACATGTCAAGGGGAGAGGAGAGGCTGGAGACAGAGAGGGAGTGGACAACACATGTCAAGGGAGAGGAGAGGCTGGAGACAGAGAGGGAGTGGACAACACATGTCAAGGGGAGAGGAGAGGCTGGAGACAGAGAGGGAGTGGACAACACATGTCAAGGGGAGAGGAGAGGCTGGAGACAGAGAGGGAGTGGACAACACATGTCAAGGGGAGAGGAGAGGCTGGAGACAGAGAGGGAGTGGACAACACATGTCAAGTGGAGAGGCTGGAGACAGAGAGGGAGGGGACAACACATGTCAAGGGGAGAGGCTGGAGACAGAGAGGGAGTGGACAACACATGTCAAGGGGAGAGGCTGGAGACAGAGAGGGAGTGGACAACACATGTCAAGGGGAGAGGAGAGGCTGGAGACAGAGAGGGAGTGGACAACACATGTCAAGGGGAGAGGCTGGAGACAGAGAGAGAGTGGACAACACATGTCCAGGGGAGAGGCTGGAGACAGAGAGGGAGTGGACAACACATGTCAAGGGGAGAGGCTGGAGACAGAGAGGGAGTGGACAACACATGTCAAGGGGAGAGGCTGGAGACAGAGAGGGAGTGGACAACACATGTCAAGGGGAGAGGCTGGAGACAGAGAGGGAGTGGACAACACATGTCAAGTGGAGAGGAGAGGCTGGAGACAGAGAGGGAGTGGACAACACATGTCCAGGGGAGAGGAGAGGCTGGAGACAGAGAGGGAGGGGACAACACATGTCAAGGGGAGAGGCTGGAGACAGAGAGGGAGGGGACAACACATGTCAAGGGGAGAGGAGAGGCTGGAGACAGAGAGGGAGTGGACAACACATGTCCAGGGGAGAGGAGAGGCTGGAGACAGAGAGGGAGTGGACAACACATGTCAAGGGGAGAGGAGAGGCTGGAGACAGAGAGGGAGTGGACAACACATGTCAAGGGGAGAGGCTGGAGACAGAGAGGGAGTGGACAACACATGTCAAGGGGAGATGAGAGGCTGGAGACAGAGAGGGAGTGGACAACACATGTCAAGGGGAGAGGAGAGGCTGGAGACAGAGAGGGAGTGGACAACACATGTCAAGTGGAGAGGAGAGGCTGGAGACAGAGAGGGAGGGGACAACACATGTCAAGGGGAGAGGCTGGAGACAGAGAGGGAGTGGACAACACATGTCAAGGGGAGAGGCTGGAGACAGAGAGGGAGTGGACAACACATGTCAAGGGGAGAGGAGAGGCTGGAGACAGAGAGGGAGTGGACAACACATGTCAAGGGGAGAGGAGAGGCTGGAGACAGAGAGGGAGTGGACAACACATGTCCAGGGGAGAGGAGAGGCTGGAGACAGAGAGGGAGTGGACAACACATGTCAAGGGGAGAGGCTGGAGACAGAGAGGGAGTGGACAACACATGTCAAGGGAGAGGAGAGGCTGGAGACAGAGAGGGAGTGGACAACACATGTCAAGGGGAGAGGAGAGGCTGGAGACAGAGAGGGAGTGGACAACACATGTCAAGGGGAGAGGAGAGGCTGGAGACAGAGAGGGAGTGGACAACACATGTCAAGGGGAGAGGAGAGGCTGGAGACAGAGAGGGAGTGGACAACACATTTCAAGGGGAGAGGAGAGGCTGGAGACAGAGAGGGAGTGGACAACACATGTCAAGGGGAGAGGAGAGGCTGGAGACAGAGAGGGAGTGGACAACACATGTCAAGTGGAGAGGAGAGGCTGGAGACAGAGAGGGAGGGGACAACATATGTCAAGGGGAGAGGCTGGAGACAGAGAGGGAGTGGACAACACATGTCAAGGGGAGAGGCTGGAGACAGAGAGGGAGTGGACAACACATGTCAAGGGGAGAGGAGAGGCTGGAGACAGAGAGGGAGTGGACAACACATGTCAAGGGGAGAGGAGAGGCTGGAGACAGAGAGGGAGTGGACAACACATGTCCAGAGGAGAGGAGAGGCTGGAGACAGAGAGGGAGTGGACAACACATGTCAAGGGGAGAGGAGAGGCTGGAGACAGAGAGGGAGTGGACAACACATGTCAAGGGGAGAGGAGAGGCTGGAGACAGAGAGGGAGTGGACAACACATGTCAAGGGGAGAGGCTGGAGACAGAGAGGGAGTGGACAACACATGTCAAGGGGAGAGGAGAGGCTGGAGACAGAGAGGGAGTGGACAACACATGTCAAGGGGAGAGGAGAGGCTGGAGACAGAGAGGGAGTGGACAACACATGTCAAGTGGAGAGGAGAGGCTGGAGACAGAGAGGGAGGGGACAACACATGTCAAGGGGAGAGGCTGGAGACAGAGAGGGAGTGGACAACACATGTCAAGGGGAGAGGAGAGGCTGGAGACAGAGAGGGAGTGGACAACACATGTCCAGGGGAGAGGAGAGGCTGGAGACAGAGAGGGAGTGGACAACACATGTCAAGGGGAGAGGAGAGGCTGGAGACAGAGAGGGAGTGGACAACACATGTCAAGGGGAGAGGAGAGGCTGGAGACAGAGAGGGAGGGGACAACACATGTCCAGGGGAGAGGAGAGGCTGGAGACAGAGAGGGAGTGGACAACACATGTCAAGGACTGTGAGATGGAGGAGGATGGAGGCAGGAATGAGACACGTGGCTGAGGAGAGAGGACACCCCAGGGGACACCTGAGAGGACACATCTGTTGACCTGAGAGGAGTTGAGGAAAGTTGGGGAGGGAGGGAGAGAGAGATGGAAGAGAGAGGGGGATGAAACGCAGGTGGATGAGGCTGAGGTACGAGGACACATCAGTGGGAATGCCAGTTCAGGGAAGAAGGGGGATGAAACGCAGGTGGATGAGGCTGAGAGAAGAGGACACATCAGTGGGAATGCCAGTTCAGGGAAGAAGGAGGGGGATGAAACGCAGGTGGATGAGGCTGAGGGAAGAGAACACCTCAGTGGGAATGCCAGTTCAGGGAAGAAGGAGGGGGATGAAAAGCAGGTGGATGAGGCTGAGGGAAGAGAACACCTCAGTGGGAATGCCAGTTCAGGGAAGAAGGAAGGGGATGAAACGCAGGTGGATGAGGCTGAGGGAAGAGAACACCTCAGTGGGAATGCCAGTTCAGGGAAGAAGGAGGGGGATGAAACGCAGGTGGATGAGGCTGAGGGAAGAGAACAGCTCAGCGGGAATGCCAGTTCAGGGAAGAAGGAGGGGGATGAAACGCAGGTGGATGAGGCTGAGGGAAGAGGACACATCAGTGGGAATGCCAGTTCAGGGAAGAAGGAGGGGGATAAAACGCAGGTGGATGAGGCTGAGGGAAGAGAACACTTCAGTGGGAATGCCAGTTCAGGGAAGAATGAGGGGGATGAAACGCAGGTGGATGAGGCTGAGGGAAGAGAACACCTCAGTGGGAATGCCAGTTCAGGGAAAAAGGAGGGGGATGAAACGCAGGTGGATGAGGCTGAGGGAAGAGTACACCTCAGTGGGAATGCCAGTTCAGGGAAGAAGGAGGGGGATGAAACGCAGGTGGATGAGGCTGAGGGAAGAGGACACATCAGTGGGAATGCCAGTTCAGGGAAGAAGGAGGGGGATGAAACGCAGGTGGATGAGGCTGAGGGAAGAGTACACCTCAGTGGGAATGCCAGTTCAGGGCAGAAGGAGGAGGAAGCAGTGAGACAGACAAACAGAGAAAGAGTGAAGGGTGCTGTAGTGTGAAATTGGACAGGTGCAGTGTTGGGGAGAAGCAACACTAAAGGTGAGTCAGTGGAGAGGAATGCAAAAACACTTCTCAAAATCCTGTTTCGCCCCGTAGTCACCCTCTCATTGGATTAGAGACAAGTGTTGTGTACCAAATGGCACCCTATTCCATATATCGTTGGTCAAAAACAGTGCACTACATAAGGAATGGGGTGCTATTTGGAATGATGTCTAAATGGCAAGTGGTCTCTGTTTGAGGAGGACGTCCACATTACAACAGATACTCTGTAACAGCAAAGCTCTGTCTTTGATTTCTGAAGCCTCTGCTGTCGTTTTCAATCAGCTACAGGGAGGTATAAAGGCCTGTCATATTTACAGCATTTTTGTGGCAGGTCTGGCAATTGGTTGTTCTTCGGATTAAGGACTGGGCATTTAAACTGAATACAGGCTTTACAGGAAAAGCTTTCCTCTAAAGGGAGAGAAGAATGGTGGTGTGTCCTCAATGTGACCAGAATAAGATGTAGAGAGAAAGAAAGAGAGAGAGGGAGGAGAGGGAGAGAGAAAGAAAGAGAGAGAGGGAGGGAGGAGAGGGAGAGAGAAAGAAAGAGAGAGAGGGAGGAGAGGGAGAGAGAAAGAAAGAGAGAGAGGGAGGAGAGGGAGAGAGAAAGAAAGAGAGAGAGGGAGGAGAGGGAGAGAGAAAGAAAGAGAGAGAGGGAGGAGAGGGAGAGAGAAAGAAAGAGAGAGAGGGAGGGAGGAGAGGGAGAGAGAGAGAAAGAGAGAGAGGGAGGGAGGAGAGGGAGAGAGAAAGAAAGAGAGAGAGGGAGGGAGGAGGAGAGGGAGAGAGAAAGAAAGAGAGGGAGGGAGGAGAGGGAGAGAGAAAGAAAGAGAGGGAGGGAGGAGAGGGAGAGAGAAAGAAAGAGAGAGAGGGAGGGAGGAGAGGAGAGGGAGAGAGAAAGAAAGAGAGGGAGGGAGGAGAGGGAGAGAGAAAGAAAGAGAGAGAGGGAGGAGAGGGAGAGAGAAAGAAAGAGAGAGAGGGAGGAGAGGGAGAGAGAAAGAAAGAGAGAGAGGGAGGGAGGAGAGGGAGAGAGAAAGAAAGAGAGGGAGGGAGGAGAGGGAGAGAGAAAGAAAGAGAGAGAGGGAGGAGAGGGAGAGAGAAAGAAAGAGAGAGAGGGAGGAGAGGAAGAAAGAGAGAGAGGGAGGAGAGGGAGAGAGAAAGAAAGAAAGAGAGAGAGGGAGGAGAGGGAGAGAGAAATGTTTACATCCAATGGAACAGCTAAGATCATTCTGTGTTTGAACATTTCTATCCGGATTAGGGGGAAGAACACACACACACACACACACACACACACACACACACACACACACACACACACACACACACACTAATCTAATGTAAAGCCCAAACAAACTAGATTCATTGTGTGTATTACAACATATTTGGGGTTTTAAGCTTAAGTGGGTACTGCATAAGAGTATATCCATTACATGGCTGCAATGAATGGTAACAAAGGACGCATCCTAAACGGCCCTCTATTCCCTATGGGCCGTAGTCAACAGTAGTGCACTAGGGTGCCATTCGGGACTCAACCCTGGTGGATCGGATTGCCACAAAAAAATCTATATTGACCTCGACATTGACTGTCTCTCTAACTGTGTTATCCTGTGTGGGTCTGATCTAGTGTTGGTAAGATTAACAGGACTTTATTGGTCAATTTCACTCCAGTTCCAAATGAAATTTGACTTCCACTTTTAAACCTAGCCCCTCCTTTTGGAGAGGTGCAGGGGACTGCCACACTGGGACCAGGGAAGCTGTTGTTGTGGGGGTTCAGTGCCTTGCACAATGACAGGCTAGGGTTGTCACATTGGGGTTCCATTGGCTACTTCAGTCCCTCCAGTTGCCAGCTCACGTCATACCAGATATTTCACATCGGAGCCGGGATTCAAACTAGCAACCCTCCGCGTGCAGCTTGTTTCTCTAACCACTAGGCTATCTGCTGCCCTGTTACAGTAGTAGGCTTCTATTACAGTAGTAGGCTTCTATTACAGTAGTAGGCTTCTATTACAGTAGTAGGCTTCTATTACAGTAGTAGGCATCTATCCGCTGCTTTGGTCTGATCTAGTGTTGTCACATTATAGGCATCTATACGCTGCTTTGGTCTGATCTAGTGTTGTCACATTATAGGCTTCTATCTGATCTTTAGTCTGATCTAGTGTTGTCACATTATAGGCTTCTATCTGATCTTTAGTCTGATCTAGTGTTGTCACATTATAGGCTTCTATCCGCTGCTTTAGTCTGATCTAGTGTTGTCACATTTTAGGCTTCTATTGGCTGCTATGGTCTGATCTAGTGTTGTCACATTATAGGCTTCTATTGGCTGCTTTAGTCTGATCTAGTGTTGTCACATTATAGGCTTCTATTGGCTGCTTTAGTCTGATCTAGTGTTGTCACATTATAGGCTTCTATTGGCTGCTATGGTCTGATCTAGTGTTGTCACATTATAGGCTTCTATTGGCTGCTTTAGTCTGATCTAGTGTTGTCACATTATAGGCTTCTATTGGCTGCTTTAGTCTGATCTAGTGTTGTCACATTTTAGGCTTCTATTGGCTGCTATGGTCTGATCTAGTGTTGTCACATTATAGGCTTCTATTGGTTGCTTTAGTCTGATCTAGTGTTGTCACATTATAGGCTTCTATTGGCTGCTTTAGTCTGATCTAGTGTTGTCACATTATAGGCTTCTATTGGCTGCTTTAGTCTGTTCTAGTGTTGTCACATTATAGGCTTCTATTGGCTGCTTTAGTCTGATCTAGTGTTGTCACATTATAGGCTTCTATTGGCTGCTTTAGTCTGATCTAGTGTTGTCACATTATAGGATTCTATTGGCTGCTTTAGTCTGATCTAGTGTTGTCACATTATACATTTACATTTACATTTAAGTCATTTAGCAGACGCTCTTATCCAGAGCGACTTACAAATTGGTGCATTCACCTTATGACATCCAGTGGAACAGCCACTTTACAATAGTGCATCTAAATCTTTTAAGGGGGGGGGGTGAGAAGGATTACTTTATCCTATCCTAGGTATTCCTGAAAGAGGTGGGGTTTCAGGTGTCTATTGGCTGCTATGGTCTGATCTAGTGTTGTCACATTATAGGCTTCTATTGGCTGCTATGGTCTGATCTAGTTAGTGTTGTCACATTATAGGCTTCTATCCGCTGGTTTGGTCTGATCTAGTGTTGTCACATTATAGGCTTCTATTGGCTGCTATGGTCTGATCTAGTTAGTGTTGTCACATTATAGGCTTCTATCCGCTGGTTTGGTCTGATCTAGTGTTGTCACATTATAGGCTTCTATCCGCTGGTTTGGTCTGATCTAGTGTTGTCACATTATAGGCTTCTATCCGCTGGTTTGGTCTGATCTAGTGTTGTCACATTATAGGCTTCTATCCGCTGGTTTGGTCTGATCTAGTGTTGTCACATTATAGGCTTCTATCCGCTGGTTTGGTCTGATCTAGTGTTGTCACATTATAGGCTTCTATCCGCTGGTTTGGTCTGATCTAGTGTTGTCACATTATAGGCTTCTATCCGCTGGTTTGGTCTGATCTAGTGTTGTCACATTATAGGCTTCTATTGGCTGCTATGGTCTGATCTAGTGTTGTCACATTATAGGCATCTATCCGCTGGTTTGGTCTGATCTAGTTAGTGTTGTCACATTATAGGCTTCTATTGGCTGCTATGGTCTGATCTAGTTAGTGTTGTCACATTATAGGCTTCTATTGGCTGCTATGGTCTGATCTAGTTAGTGTTGTCACATTATAGGCTTCTATTGGCTGCTATGGTCTGATCTAGTTAGTGTTGTCACATTATAGGCTTCTATTGGCTGCTATGGTCTGATCTAGTTAGTGTTGTCACATTATAGGCTTCTATTGGCTGCTATGGTCTGATCTAATGTTGTCACATTATAGAGCTATGCTGTACTATGGCCCAGTATGAGATGACAAAAGCCGATGAAAGATGGTGACCGCAGAGCATCTCTCTATGTTTGTCTATACAGATGTGCGATCTTAATTTGATCACCCTGTTGCAGGAAAACTTTCAGACTTGATTTTCCCTTACGAAAAAATGGATCAAACCCTACAAAAATGTCCATAATAATTATATTTCACATAATAATTCAACATTTCTGTTGCTGCAGGATTATTTTCCTGCTGTCGCAAACTGGCTCAAATGAAGATCCTACATCTGTAGGTCTCTCTGTGTCTACACATTGAGTTGCCATATGAATGACTAGTCCCTACTATTCCCTACTGTGGTAATGTTATTTGCTCTGGGAGAGAGGGACCTCCATTAGTTAGTTACTGTGACAGTGACAGTAAGAGAACATCGTGATCTACGGCTGGTGGTAAAAATAGTACAGTAGAACAGTGTTTGTGCGTGTGTGTGTGTGTGTGTGTGTGTGTGTGTGTGTGTGTGTGTGTGTGTGTGTGTGTGTGTAGTGTAGTTTTCTGTGTCTATAGTCCTGAGGGTGTACAGAAAGCTCCATTAATCAATCAGCTGTTTACTAATGGTCATTTTAGTGACCTGTAAAAACATGTTCCCCTTGTCTTCCTCTTCCATATATCATTATAGAAGGTCTTCCTCTTCCATATATCATTATAGAAGGTCTTCCTCTTCCATATATCATTATAGAAGGTCTTGTCTTCCTGTTCCATATATCATTATAGAAGGTCTTGTCTTCCTCTTCCAAATATCATTATAGAAGGTCTTGTCTTCCTCTTCCATATATCATTATAGAAGGTCTTGTCTTCCTGTTCCATATATCATTATAGAAGGTCTTCCTCTTCCATATATCATTATAGAAGGTCTTGTCTTCCTGTTCCATATATCATTATAGAAGGTCTTCCTCTTCCATATATCATTATAGAAGGTCTTGTCTTCCTGTTCCATATATCATTATAGAAGGTCTTGTTTTCCTCTTCCATATATCATTATAGAAGGTCTTGTCTTCCTCTTCCATATATCATTATGGTAGAAGGTATTGTCTTTCTGTTCCATATATCATTATAGAAGGTCTTGTCTTTCTGTTCCATATATCATTATAGAAGGTCCTGTCTTCCTGTACCATATATCATTATAGAAGGTCTTGTCTTCCTGTACCATATATCATTATGGTAGATAGAAGGTATTGTCTTCCTGTACCATATATCATTATAGAAGGTCTTGTCTTCCTGTACCATATATCATTATAGAAGGTCTTCCTCTTCCATATATCATTATAGAAGGTCTTGTCTTCCTGTTCCATATATCATTATAGAAGGTCTTCCTCTTCCATATATCATTATAGAAGGTCTTGTCTTCCTCTTCCATATATCATTATAGAAGGTCTTGTCTTCCTGTTCCATATATCATTATAGAAGGTCTTGTCTTCCTGTTCCATATATCATTATAGAAGGTCTTGTCTTCCTGTTCCATATATCATTATAGAAGGTCTTCCTCTTCCATATATCATTATAGAAGGTCTTGTCTTCCTGTTCCATATATCATTATAGAAGGTCTTGTCTTCCAGTTCCATATATCATTATAGAAGGTCTTGTCTTCCTGTTCCATATATCATTATAGAAGGTCTTGTCTTCCTGTTCCATATATCATTATAGAAGGTCTTCCTCTTCCATATATCATTATAGAAGGTCTTGTCTTCCTCTTCCATATATCATTATAGAAGGTCTTGTCTTCCTGTTCCATATATCATTATAGAAGGTCTTGTCTTCCTGTTCCATATATCATTATAGAAGGTCTTCCTCTTCCATATATCATTATAGAAGGTCTTGTCTTCCTCTTCCATATATCATTATAGAAGGTCTTGTCTTCCTGTTCCATATATCATTATAGAAGGTCTTGTCTTCCTCTTCCATATATCATTATAGAAGGTCTTCCTCTTCCATATATCATTATAGAAGGTCTTGTCTTCCTCTTCCATATATCATTATAGAAGGTCTTGTCTTCCTGTTCCATATATCATTATAGAAGGTCTTGTCTTCCTCTTCCATATATCATTATAGAAGGTATTGTCTTCCTCTTCCATATATCATTATAGAAGGTCTTTATCTTCCTGTACCATATATCATTATGGTAGATAGAAGGTCTTGTCTTCCTGTACCATATATCATTATGGTAGATAGAAGGTCTTGTCTTCCTGTACCATATATCATTATAGAAGGTCTTGTCTTCCTCTTCCATATATCATTATGGTAGATAGAAGGTCTTGTCTTCCTGTACCATATATCATTATGGTAGATAGAAGGTCTTGTCTTCCTGTTCCATATATCATTATGGTAGATAGAAGGTCTTGTCTTCCTGTTCCATATATCATTATGGTAGATAGAAGGTCGTGTCTTTCTGTTCCATATATCATTATGGTAGATAGAAGGTCGTGTCTACCTGTACCATATATCATTATGGTAGATAGAAGGTAGCTGAGGAACATAACAGTACCATAATGTCCTCATCTCTCCCAAGTGGTCATTCTCTCTTTCTCCCCTTACCCATCTGTCTATCGCCTCCTTTGAATTCCATGCTGTCACAGTTACCAGCCCTTTCAAGCTTAACATCCTTATCATTTATCGCCCTCCAGGTTCCCTCGGAGAGTTCATCAATGAGCTTGATGCCTTGATAAGCTCCTTTCCTGAGGACGGCTCACCTCTCACAGTTCTGGGCGACTTTAACCTCCCCACGTCTACCTTTGACTCATTCCTCTCTGCCTCCTTCTTTCCACTCCTCTCCTCTTTTGACCTCACCCTCTCACCTTCCCCCCCTACTCACAAGGCAGGCAATACGCTCGACCTCATCTTTACTAGATGCTGTTCTTCCACTAACCTCATTGCAACTCCCCTCCAAGTCTCCGACCACTACCTTGTATCCTTTTCCCTCTCGCTCTCATCCAACACTTCCCACACTGCCCCTACTCGGATGGTATCGCGCCGTCCCAACCTTCGCTCTCTCTCCCCCGCTACTCTCTCCTCTTCCATCCTATCATCTCTTCCCTCTGCTCAAACCTTCTCCAACCTATCTCCTGATTCTGCCTCCTCAACCCTCCTCTCCTCCCTTTCTGCATCCTTTGACTCTCTATGTCCCCTATCCTCCAGGCCGGCTCGGTCCTCCTCCCGCTCCGTGGCTCGACGACTCATTGCGAGCTCACAGAACAGGGCTCCGGGCAGCCGAGCGGAAATGGAGAAAACTCGCCTCCCTGCGGACCTGGCATCCTTTCACTCCCTCCTCTCTACATTTTCCTCCTCTGTCTCTGCTGCTAAAGCCACTTTCTACCACTCTAAATTCCAAGCATCTGCCTCTAACCCTAGGAAGCTCTTTGCCACCTTCTCCTCCCTCTTGAATCCTCCTCCCCCCTCCCTCTCTGCAGATGACTTCGTCAACCATTTTGAAAAGAAGGTCGACGACATCCGATCCTCGTTTGCTAAGTCAAACGACACCGCTGGTTCTGCTCACACTGCCCTACCCTGTGCTCTGACCTCTTTCTCCCTCTCTCTCCAGATGACATCTCGCGTCTTCTTGTGACGGCCGGCCGCCCAACAACCTGCCCGCTTGACCCTATCCCCTCCTCTCTTCTCCAGACCATCTCCGGTGACCTTCTCCCTTACCTCACCTCGCTCATCAACTCATCCCTGACCGCTGGCTACGTCCCTCCCGTCTTCAAGAGAGCGAGAGTTGCACCCCTTCTGAAAAACCTACACTCGATCCCTCCGATGTCAACAACTACAGACCAGTATCCCTTCTTTCTTTTCTCTCCAAAACTCTTGAACGTGCCGTCCTTGGCCAGCTCTCCCGCTATCTCTCTCAGAATGACCTTCTTGATCCAAATCAGTCAGGTTTCAAGACTAGTCATTCAACTGAGACTGCTCTTCTCTGTATCACGGAGGCACTCCGCACTGCTAAAGCTAACTCTCTCTCCTCTGCTCTCATCCTTCTAGACCTATCGGCTGCCTTCGATACTGTGAACCATCAGATCCTCCTCTCCACCCTCTCCGAGTTGGGCATCTCCGGCGCGGCCCATGCTTGGAGTTGCGTCCTACCTGACAGGTCGCTCCTACCAGGTGGCGTGGCGAGAATCTGTCTCCTCACCACGCGCTCTCACCACTGGTGTCCCCCAGGGCTCTGTTCTAGGCCCTCTCCTATTCTCGCTATACACCAAGTCACTTGGCTCTGTCATAACCTCACATGGTCTCTCCTATCATTGCTATGCAGACGACACACAATTAATCTTCTCCTTTCCCCCCTCTGATGACCAGGTGGCGAATCGCATCTCTGCATGTCTGGCAGACATATCAGTGTGGATGACGGATCATCACCTCAAGCTGAACCTCGGCAAGACGGAGCTGCTCTTCCTCCCGGGAAGGACTGCCCGTTCCATGATCTCGCCATCACGGTTGACAACTCCATCGTGTCCTCCTCCCAGAGCGCTAAGAACCTTGGCGTGATCCTGGACAACACCCTGTCGTTCTCAACTAACATCAAGGCGGTGGCCCGTTCCTGTAGGTTCATGCTCTACAACATCCGCAGAGTACGACCCTGCCTCACACAGGAAGCGGCGCAGGTCCTAATCCAGGCACTTGTCATCTCCCGTCTGGATTACTGCAACTCGCTGTTGGCTGGGCTCCCTGCCTGTGCCATTAAACCCCTACAACTCATCCAGAATGCCGCAGCCCGTCTGGTGTTCAACCTTCCCAAGTTCTCTCACGTCACCCCGCTCCTCCGCTCTCTCCACTGGCTTCCAGTTGAAGCTCGCATCCGCTACAAGACCATGGTGCTTGCCTACGGAGCTGTGAGGGGAACGGCACCTCAGTACCTCCAGGCTCTGATCAGGCCCTACACCCAAACAAGGGCACTGCGTTCATCCACCTCTGGCCTGCTCGCCTCCCTACCACTGAGGAAGTACAGTTCCCGCTCAGCCCAGTCAAAACTGTTCGCTGCTCTGGCCCCCCAATGGTGGAACAAACTCCCTCACGACGCCAGGACAGCGGAGTCAGGTGAAAGCACCAATTTGTAAGTCGCTCTGGATAAGAGCGTCTGCTAAATGACTTAAATGTAAATGTAAATGTCACAGTCAAACCAAGATGAATACATTGATAAACAGTATAACGTGATGTCGGTGACTCTTGCCTCCTTAGAGCAAAGAAGATATGTAGGTCTACAAACTGTTACATGACCAAGAAACACACTGTTGATACCTCAGTCACCAATAGGATTACATGATGAAGAAACACACTGTTGATACCTCAGTCACCAAGAGGATTACATGACCAAGAAACACACTGTTGATACCTCAGTCACCAATAGGATTACATGATGAAGAAACACACTGTTGATACCTCAGTCACCAAGAGGATTACATGATGAAGAAACACACTGTTGATACCTCAGTCACCAAGAGGATTACATGACCAAGAAACACACTGTTGATACCTCAGTCACCAATAGGATTACATGATGAAGAAACACACTGTTGATTCCTCAGTCACCAAGAGGATTACATGATGAAGAAACACACTGTTGATACCTCAGTCACCAAGAGGATTACATGACCAAGAAACACACTGTTGATTCCTCAGTCACCAATAGGATTACATGATGAAGAAACACATTGTTGATACCTCAGTCACCAATAGGATTACATGATGAAGAAACACACTGTTGATACCTCAGTCACCAAGAGATTACATGATGAAGAAACACACTGTTGATTCCTCAGTCACCAATAGGATTACATGATGAAGAAACACACTGTTGATTCGTCAGTCACCAATAGGATTACATGATGAAGAAACACACTGTTGATTCCTCAGTCACCAATAGGATTACATGATGAAGAAACACACTGTTGATACCTCAGTCCCCAAGAGGATTACATGATGAAGAAACACACTGTTGATACCTCAGTCACCAATAGGATTACATGATGAAGAAACACACTGTTGATACCTCAGTCACCAAGAGGCTATTGTCTGACTACTATAGTATTCACTGAAGTGATTTTGCAGACTATACTATAGTATTCACTGAAGTGATTTTGCAGACTATACTATAGTATTCACTGAAGTGATTTTGCAGACTATACTAGTGATTTTGCAGACTATACTATAGTATTCACTGAAGTGATTTTGCAGACTATACTTGTCACGGCCGTCATTAAAGGACATTTCCTTTTATTTAAAATGACGCCAACAAAACAAGAAATGAAGACACAACCGTGACGCTTACACAGGCTATAGTGCCCCTAACAAAGTCAACTACCCACACTGAAAGGAGGGAAAAAGGGCTACCTAAGTATGATTCCCAATCAGAGACAACGATAGTCAGCTGTCCCTGATTGAGAACCATACCCGGCCAACACATAGAAATAAAGAAACATAGAAAACAAAACATAGAATGCCCACATCACACCCTGACCAAACCAAAATAGAGACATAAAACGTTTCTCTAAGGTCAAATACTATCTTATTCACTGTATTGATTTTGCAGACTAAAGTCAGCAAAAACACTACAATCAATACAGTAGTATTTACTGTAGTATTTACAGTGAACTACAGTATAAATACTGTAGTAAAAGAAAACTGTTGTATATACTATGGTAATGAATGTATTGATTTTGCTGATTGTAGTATACTGTAATATTTACTGTAGTGTTTTTTGCAGATATTACTGTAGTACGTTTAAAAAAAATCTTTGACATTAAAGTGGAGGCGTTCTCCTTTAGGAAACCTACTGGATAAATAGCAAAAGCACCCATTTTCCATAACCTGTAGGAAAGTAGGACTGGGGTCTGAATGGACATATGATCTATATTTGGCATGGAGGTGTCTCACTTATGGATGTCATAAGGTGAACGCACCAATTTGTAAGTCGCTCTGGATAAGAGCGTCTGCTAAATGACTTAAATGTAAATATGTGGGGAATGGTCAGGGTATATGTCAATTAAATACTGCCGTTTTTACTATAGTTTAAAAAATGTAGGGTTTTTGCAGACAGTAATGCAGTATTTACTACAGTGTTTTGTTGTGGATAATACTGTAGAATTTACTATAGTATACTACAACATTATATATAAGTACCACACCTGATCGAGGTATACAACAGTCTACAGTAGTATAGTATTCCATAGAATACTACAGTTTACCACAGAATTCTATAGTAAGTACTATAGTAACTGCCTGACGGAGCAGTGTGTGTGTGCATGCGTATGTGTCTCATCAGAGCGATAGACGGAGAGCAGAGGGAGGGAGACGGAGAGCAGAGGGAGAGAGGGAGACGGAGAGAGAGAGGGAGAGAGAGACGGAGAGAGACAGGGAGAGAGAGACGGAGAGAGGGAGACGGCGAGAGAGACGGAGAGAGAGACGGAGAGAGAGAGGGAGAGAGAGACGGAGAGAAAGAGGGAGAGAGAGAGGGAGAGAGAGACGGAGAGAGAGTCGGAGAGAGAGACGGAGAGAGAGAGGGAGAGAGAGACGGAGAGAGAGACGGAGAGAGAGAGGGAGAGAGAGATGGAGAGAGAGAGAGAGAGAGGGAGAGAGAGAGAGACGGAGAGAGAGACGGAGAGAGAGACGGAGAGAGAGAGAGGGAGAGAGAGAGGGAGAGAGAGACGGAGAGAGAGAGAGAGAGAGAGAGAGAGAGAGAGAGGGAGAGAGAGAGAGACGGAGAGAGAGACGGAGAGAGAGACGGAGAGAGAGAGAGGGAGAGAGAGATGGAGAGCAGAGGGAGAGAGAGACGGAGAGAGGGAGACGGAGAGCAGAGAGAGAGAGAGTCGGAGAGAGACGGAGAGCAGAGGGAGAGAGAGACGGAGAGAGAGAGGGAGAGACAGACGGAGAGCAGAGGGAGAGCAGAGGGAGAGCAGAGGGAGACAGAGCTAGAATGCACACAGAGGGGGGTAAAATAAACAGAAATAACGAGGAAATAGATTAAACAGTCAAGGGAGGGATTATTATAGAGAGAGGAAAAGAAAAGAGTGGGAGAGAGAGAGATATAGAGAGAGTGAGAGAGTGATTTCAGGAGGGGGAATGAAAGATAGAGAGATAAAAGGAGAGAGATAAAAGGAGAGAGAGAGAGAGAGAGATAAAAGGAGAGAGCGACAGAGAGAGAAAGAGAGGGTAGTAGTGTAGAGTATAAAATGCTAGCATCATGTGATGTATTGACTCTATAATAGTCATAGGTGATGTTCCCACAACCTCTACATTGGTTCACAGCACTGCCCTGCCATTAAACCCATCACACACACGCCACCACACACAGCTATTAAATTGATCACGCCCCCCAGAGAAAATCAACTTGATGTTTAAACGGCCCGCTAAAGGAGGATGAAGGGTCTTTAACCCTAGGCTATAGGGAAGGAAGGCTTATTGCATCATGGTGACCAATACTACATTGGCTGCTGATAGATAAATGCTACTGATAGATTAGCTAGTGTAGCTGATAGCTAGATGCTACTGATAGATTGGCTAGTGTAGCTGATAGCTAGATGCTACTAATAGATTAGCTAGTGTAGCTGATCGCTAGATGCTACTGATAGATTGGCTAGTGTAGCTGATCACTAGATGATACTGATAGATTGGCTAGTGTAGCTGATCGCTAGATGCTACTGATATATTAGCTAGCATAGCTGATAGCTAGATGCTACTGATAGATTAGCTAGTGTAGCTGATCGCTAGATTCTACTGATAGATTAGCTAGTGTAGCTGATAGCTAGATGCTACTGATAGAACAGCTAGTGTAGCTGATCGCTAATGGTAGGATCCTGACACATTTACTTTTCCTTAAAGACCAATGGGATTTTGAAAGTGTTGTAGGAAGCTATACCACCTCGTTAGGGACCTACATCTCCTACTGTGTTGAAAGAAGAAGATAGTATGGAAGGATGCATTTTAAGTGTTGGAAAAGGGCCCTAAAGGTCAATCTGTAGTTGTCCCTATATCATCCTTTAGAATTCAAGAAAGAAAGAAAGAAAGAAAGAAAGAAAGAAAGAAAGAAAGAAAGAAAGAAAGAAAGAAAGAAAGAAAGAAAGAAAGAAAAGAAAGAAAAGAAGGAAGGAGGGAGGAAGGATGCATATTTAAAGAATTGGAACAGGGCCTATAGCTCTGTAGACTGAAGTTGTCCTTATAGCATCTTAACAAGATAAAGCATAGTCCTTCAGTGAATGCTGGCTGTCGCCCACATAGAAACAGTCCCACAGTAAAAGGCTGTCCTTCAGTAGAGCAGCTCACTAGCAGAAGGCTCTCCACTGTTTGATTTGAGGAGCAGACTTCACACAGACCGCAGACGGATACGGGTATGCGCACAAACACACACACAATAACATACACACAGTAACAGACACGGGTACACACACGCACGAGCAGAGCGTGCACACACACATCAATATAAGATGGTTAGAGGTCCTGTGAAGAACAGAAGATGGACACACACACACAGTACTGGCTCAAAATAAAAACAGTTCTAGTCTTTGGTGTCAGATTGCTATATTAGGCTGAGTCAAAACTTTCACCCCCTGCCACCCACCTATAGGCAGCAGTCATCTATAGAGAAACACACGGTTTACGTTACGTAACAGAGTTTTATGTAAGTGTGTCACACCCACTCTCTGGGAGCTGACAGGTTGTAGAGGAGAGAAATAGAGACAGACAGACAGATGAGAGAGAGACTGATAGAGAGAGAGAGAGAGAGAGAGAGAGAGAGAGGTAGAGAGAGAGAGAGAGAGAGAGAGAGAGAGAGAGAGAGAGAGAGAGGGAGAGAGAGAGAGAGGGAGAGAGGGGGAGAGAGAGAGAGAGAGAGAGGGAGAGAGAGGGGGAGAGGGAGAGAGAGAGAGGTAGAGAGAGAGAGAGAGAGAGAGAGAGAGAGGGAGAGAGAGGGGAGAGAGAGAGAGAGAGAGAGAGAGGGGGAGAGGGAGATGTATCAGAAGGGACAGAGATAAGAGAGAAAGACATTGTGACAGACAGCAAAATAACTTCCCTCTGTCATTGTTGTTAGTTATTTTTCTCTGTCAGTTAGTCTCCATCTCTGACTGGCAGTCTAGTGTTAGTTAGTCTCCATCTCTGACTGGCAGTCTAGTGTTAGTTAGTCTACATCTCTGACTGGCAGTCTAGTGTTAGTTAGTCTACATCTCTGACTGGCAGTCTAGTGTTAGTTAGTCTACATCTCTGACTGGCAGTCTAGTGTTAGTTAGTCTACATCTCTGACTGGCAGTCTAGTGTTAGTTAGTCTACATCTCTGACTGGCAGTCTAGTGTTAAATAGTCTACATCTCTGACTGGCAGTCTAGTGTTAGTTAGTCTACATCTCTGACTAGCGGTCTAGAGTGTCAGTTTGTCAGTTAGTCTATGGTTATGTTTAAGTGTGCTCCCAAATGGCACCCTGAATGAATGCACTACTGTTGACCAGAGCCCTATGGGGTTAAAGGAATAGGGTGCCATTTGGAACACAACCTATTCAGTAAAGAGTTCAGTCAGTCAGTGTGACCAAAATCTATTGTGAGAAAACCAATCACATACTCACCACACACACAAACAAACAAGGTGCAAGGACAGCAAACATGTTTCATTTCAAGTGAGCCACAAATACAAGTTTGACCGACAAGGTGGCCTCTCTACTATAGGGTAGGGTAGTACAGTACAGTAGAGTAGACCTCTATAGTCATACTGAATGATCTGTGACAGGGTAATACAGTAGACCTCTATAGTCATACTGAATGATCTGTGACAGGGTAGTACAGTAGACCTCTATAGTCATACTGAATGATCTGTGACAGGGTAGTACAGTAGACCTCTATAGTCCTACTGAATGATCTGTGACAGGGTAGTACAGTAGACCTCTATAGTCATACTGAATGATCTGTGACAGGGTAATACAGTAGACCTCTATAGTCATACTGAATGATCTGTGACAGGGTAATACAGTAGACCTCTATAGTCATACTGAATGATCTGTGACAGGGTAGTACAGTAGACCTCTATAGTCATACTGAATGATCTGTGACAGGGTAGTACAGTAGACCTCTATAGTCCTACTGAATGATCTGTGACAGGGTAGTACAGTACAGTACAGTAGACCTCTATAGTCATGCTGAATGATCTGTAACAGGGTAGTACAGTAGAACTCTATAGTCATACTGAATGATCTGTGACAGGGTAGTACAGTAGACCTCTATAGTCATACTGAATGATCTGTGACAGGGTAGTACAGTAGACCTCTATAGTCATACTGAATGATCTGTAGTCATACTGAATGATCTGTGACAGGGTAGTACAGTAGACCTCTATAGTCATACTGAATTATCTGTGACAGGGTGATACAGTAGACCTCTATAGTCATACTGAATGATCTGTGACAGGGTAGTACAGTAGACCTCTATAGTCCTACTGAATGATCTGTGACAGGGTAGTACAGTAGACCTCTATAGTCATACTGAATTATCTGTGACAGGGTAGTACAGTACAGTAGACCTCTATAGTCATACTGAATGATCTGTGACAGGGTAGTACAGTAGACCTCTATAGTCATACTGAATGATCTGTAACAGGGTAGTACAGTAGACCTCTATAGTCATACTGAATGATCTGTGACAGGGTAGTACAGTACAGTAGACCTCTATAGTCATACTGAATGATCTGTGACAGGGTAGTACAGTAGACCTCTATAGTCATACTGAATGATCTGTAACAGGGTAGTACAGTAGACCTCTATAGTCATACTGAATGATCTGTGACAGGGTAATACAGTAGACCTCTATAGTCATACTGAATGATCTGTGACAGGGTAGTACAGTAGACCTCTATAGTCATACTGAATGATCTGTGACAGGGTTAATTCTGCATGGTTACAGGGTTAATTCTGTGTGGGTACAGGGTTAATTCTGCGTGGTTACAGGGTTAATTCTGTGTTGTTACAGGGTTAATTCTGCATGGTTACAGGGTTAATTCTGCATGGTTAAAGGGTTAATTCTGTGTGGTTACAGGGTTAATTCTGCGTGGTTACAGGGTTAATTCTGTGTTGTTACAGGGTTAATTCTGCGTGGTTACAGGGTTAATTCTGTGTGGTTCCAGGGTTAATTCTGTGTGGTTACAGGGTTAATTCTGTGTGGTTACAGGGTTAATTCTCTGTGGTTACAGGGTTAATTCTGTGTTGTTACAGGGTTAATTCTGTGTGGTTACAGGGTTAATTCTGTGTGGTTACAGGGTTAATTCTGTGTGGTTACAGGGTTAATTCTCTGTGGTTACAGGGTTAATTCTGTGTTGTTACAGGGTTAATTCTCTGTGGTTACAGGGTTAATTCTCTGTGGTTACAGGGTTAATTCTGTGTTGTTACAGGGTTAATTCTCTGTGGGTACAGGGTTAATTCTGCGTGGTTACAGGGTTAATTCTGTGTTGTTACAGGGTTAATTCTGTGTTGTTACAGGGTTAATTCTGTGTTGTTACAGGGTTAATTCTGTGTGGTTACAGGGTTAATTCTGTGTTGTTACAGGGTTAATTCTCTGTGGTTACAGGGTTAATTCTCTGTGGTTACAGGGTTAATTCTGTGTTGTTACAGGGTTAATTCTCTGTGGGTACAGGGTTAATTCTGCGTGGTTACAGGGTTAATTCTGTGTTGTTACAGGGTTAATTCTGTGTTGTTACAGGGTTAATTCTGTGTGGTTACAGGGTTAATTCTGTGTGGTTACAGGGTTAATTCTGTGTGGTTACAGGGTTAATTCTCTGTGGTTACAGGGTTAATTCTGCGTGGTTACAGGGTTAATTCTGCGTGGTTACAGGGTTAATTCTCTGTGGTTACAGGGTTAATTCTGTGTGGTTACAGGGTTAATTCTGTGTGGTTACAGGGTTAATTCTCTGTGGTTACAGGGTTAATTCTGTGTTGTTACAGGGTTAATTCTGTGTGGTTACAGGGTTAATTCTGTGTGGTTACAGGGTTAATTCTGTGTGGTTACAGGGTTAATTCTCTGTGGTTACAGGGTTAATTCTGTGTTGTTACAGGGTTAATTCTCTGTGGTTACAGGGTTAATTCTCTGTGGTTACAGGGTTAATTCTGTGTTGTTACAGGGTTAATTCTCTGTGGGTACAGGGTTAATTCTGCGTGGTTACAGGGTTAATTCTGTGTTGTTACAGGGTTAATTCTGTGTTGTTACAGGGTTAATTCTGTGTTGTTACAGGGTTAATTCTGTGTGGTTACAGGGTTAATTCTGTGTTGTTACAGGGTTAATTCTCTGTGGTTACAGGGTTAATTCTCTGTGGTTACAGGGTTAATTCTGTGTTGTTACAGGGTTAATTCTCTGTGGGTACAGGGTTAATTCTGCGTGGTTACAGGGTTAATTCTGTGTTGTTACAGGGTTAATTCTGTGTTGTTACAGGGTTAATTCTGTGTTGTTACAGGGTTAATTCTGTGTGGTTACAGGGTTAATTCTGTGTGGTTACAGGGTTAATTCTGTGTGGTTACAGGGTTAATTCTCTGTGGTTACAGGGTTAATTCTGCGTGGTTACAGGGTTAATTCTGTGTGGTTACAGGGTTAATTCTCTGTGGTTACAGGGTTAATTCTGTGTGGTTACAGGGTTAATTCTGTGTGGTTACAGGGTTAATTCTGTGTGGTTACAGGGTTAATTCTCTGTGGTTACAGGGTTAATTCTGTGTTGTTACAGGGTTAATTCTGTGTTGTTACAGGGTTAATTCTGTGTGGTTACAGGGTTAATTCTGTGTGGTTACAGGGTTAATTCTGTGTGGTTACAGGGTTAATTCTCTGTGGTTACAGGGTTAATTCTGCGTGGTTACAGGGTTAATTCTGTGTGGTTACAGGGTTAATTCTCTGTGGTTACAGGGTTAATTCTGTGTTGTTACAGGGTTAATTCTGTGTTGTTACAGGGTTAATTCTGTGTGGTTACAGGGTTAATTCTGTGTGGTTACAGGGTTAATTCTGTGTGGTTACAGGGTTAATTCTGTGTTGTTACAGGGTTAATTCTGTGTGGTTACAGGGTTATGTCACGCCTTGGTCTTAGTATTTTGTGTTTTCTTTAATTATTTGTTCAGGGCAGGGTGTGACATGGGTTTATTGTGTTGTCGTATTGGGGTTTTTGTAGGCATTGGGGATTGTGGCTGAGTAGGGTGTCTAGTATAGGCTTGGCTGCCTGAGGCAGTTCTCAATCAGAGTCAGGTGATTCTCGTTGTCTCTGATTGGGAACCATATTTAGGTAGCCTGGGTTTCACTGTGTGTTTGTGGGTGATTGTTCCTGTCTCTGTGTTAGTTGTTCACCAGACAGGCTGTATAGGTTTTCTCGTTCCGTTTGTTGTTTTGTATATTATTGTCATTTCATGTATCGTTCATTTATCATTAAAGAACATGAGTAACCACCACGCCGCATTTTGGTCCGACTCTCTTTCAACAGACGAACGCCATTACAGGTTAATTCTGTGTGGTTACAGGGTTAATTCTGTGTTGTTACAGGGTTAATTCTGCATGGTTACAGGGTTCATTCTGCATGGTTACAGGGTTAATTCTGCGTGGTTACAGGGTTAATTCTGCGTGGTTACAGGGTTAATTCTGCGTGGTTACAGGGTTAATTCTGCGTGGTTACAGGGTTAATTCTGTGTGGTTACAGGGTTAATTCTGCGTGGTTACAGGGTTAATTCTGCATGGTTACAGGGTTAATTCTGTGTGGTTACAGGGTTAATTCTGTGTGGTTACAGGGTTAATTCTGCATGGTTACAGGGTTAATTCTGCGTGGTTACAGGGTTAATTCTGTGTGGTTACAGGGTTAATTCTGTGTGGTTACAGGGTTAATTCTGTGTGGTTACAGGGTTAATTCTGCGTGATTACAGGGTTCATTCTGCGTGGTACAGTGGTATCAGTAGTGTTCTCTGACTCTGAGCCTCGTGAGGTCAGGCCCAGTGCTGTGGTACAGTGGTATCAGTAGTGTTCTCTGACTCTGAGCCTCGTGAGGCCAGGCCCAGTGCTGTGGTACAGTGGTATCAATAGTATGCTCTGACTCTGAGCCTCGTGAGGTCAGGCCCAGTGCTGTGGTACAGTGGTATCAATAGTATGCTCTGACTCTGAGCCTCGTGAGGTCAGGCCCAGTGCTGTGGTACAGTGGTATCAATAGTGTTCTCTGACTCTGAGCCTCGTGAGGTCAGGCCCAGTGCTGTGGTACAGTGGTATCAGTAGTGTTCTCTGACTCTGAGCCTCGTGAGGTCAGGCCCAGTGCTGTGGTACAGTGGTATCAGTAGTGTTCTCTGACTCTGAGCCTCGTGAGGTCAGGCCCAGTGCTGTGGTACAGTGGTATCAGAGTGTTCTCTGACTCTGAGCCTCGTGAGGTCAGGCCCAGTGCTGTGGTACAGTGGTATCAATAGTGTTCTCTGACTCTGAGCCTCGTGAGGTCAGGCCCAGTGCTGTGGTACAGTGGTATCAGTAGTGTTCTCTGACTCTGAGCCTCGTGAGGTCAGGCCCAGTGCTGTGGTACAGTGGTATCAGTAGTGTTCTCTGACTCTGACCCTCGTGAGGTCAGGCCCAGTGCTGTGGTAAAGTGGTATCAGTAGTGTTCTCTGACTCTGACCCTCGTGAGGTCAGGCCCAGTGCTGTGGTACAGTGGTATGAGTAGTGTTCTCTGACTCTGAGCCTCGTGAGGTTAGGCCCAGTGCTGTGGTACAGTGGTATGAGTAGTGTTCTCTGACTCTGAGCCTCGTGAGGTCAGGCCCAGTGCTGTGGTACAGTGGTATCAGTAGTGTTCTCTGACTCTGAGCCTCGTGAGGTCAGGCCCAGTGCTGTGGTACAGTGGTATCAGTAGTGTTCTCTGACTCTGAGCCTCGTGAGGTCAGGCCCAGTGCTGTGGTACAGTGGTATCAGTAGTGTTCTCTGACTCTGACCCTCGTGAGGTCAGGCCCAGTGCTGTGGTACAGTGGAATCAGTAGTGTTCTCTGACTCTGACCCTCGTGAGGTCAGGCCCAGTGCTGTGGTACAGTGGAATCAGTAGTGTTCTCTGACTCTGACCCTCGTGAGGTCAGGCCCAGTGCTGTGGTACAGTGGTATCAGTAGTGTTCTCTGACTCTGAGCCTCGTGAGGTCAGGCCCAGTGCTGTGGTACAGTGGTTGTTGGTAATCAAGCCTACCACTGTTGTGTCGTCCGCAAACTTGATGATTGAGTTGGAGGCGTGCATGGCCACGCAGTCGTGGGTGAACAGGGAGTACAGGAGAGGGCTCAGAACGCACCCTTGTGGGCCCCCCGTGTTGAGGATCAGCGGGGAGGAGATGTTGTTGCCTACCCTCACCACCTGTGGGCGGCCCGTCAGGAAGTCCAGTACCCAGTTGCACAGGGCGGGGTCGAGACCCAGGGTCTCGAGCTTGATGACGAGCTTGGAGGGTACTATGGTATTGAATGCCGAGCTGTAGTCGATGAACAGCATTCTCACATAGGTATTCCTCTTGTCCAGGTGGGTTAGCGCAGTGTGCAGTGTGGTTGAGATTGCATCGTCTGTGGACCTATTTGGGCGGTAAGGGTGTCAGGTAGGGTGGAGGTGATATGACTGGCACTTCATGATGGGTCTAGGGTGTCAGGTATGGTGGCCCTCTTGAAGCATGTGGAACAGCAGTGGATATGGTCATTTATGAACATTTGAACATCTTAGTCTCTCAAAGCACTTCGGAGGATGATGACAGGGAATGTGAGTGCAGTCCACCTGACTGTGCTGCTGCTCCAGTTTCAACTGTCTGTTTCGACCAGCATTTCAGAACATTTACATCTTGGTAGCTTTCTCTGGGAACAGGAACAATGGTGGCCCTCTAGGGAGTTTTTTGAAGCTGTTTGGGGTTTTATGTACAGCACTTTGGAACAGCAGACTGGTATAGGGATTGATTGAATATGTCCGTAAACACACCGGCCAGCTGGTCTGCGCATGCTCTGAGGGCGCGGCTGGGGATGCCGTCTGGGCCTGCGAGGGTTAACACGTTTAAATGTCTTACTCACCTCAGCTGCAGTGAAGGAGAGACCGCATGTTTTCGTTGCAGGCCGTGTCAGTGGCACTGTATTGTCCTCAAAGCGGGCAAAAAAGTGATTTAGTCTGCCTGGGAGCAAGACATCCTGGTCCGTGACTGGGCTGGGTTTCTTCTTGTAGTCCGTGATTGACTGTAGACCCTGCCACATGCCTCTTGTGTCTGAGCCATTGAATTGAGATTCCACTTTGTCTCTGTACTGACGCTTAGCTTGTTTAATAGCCTTGCGGAGGGAATAGCTGCATTGTTTATATTCGGACATATTACCAGACACCTTGCCCTGATTAAAAGCAGTGGTTCGCGCTTTCTGTTTCACGCGAATGCTGCCATCAATCCACGGTTTCTGGTTTGGGAATGTTTTTATCGTTGCTATGGGAACGACATCTTCGACGCACGTTCTAATGAACTCGCACACCGAATCAGCGTATTCGTCAATATTTCCATCTGACGCAATACGAAACATGTCCCAGTCCACGTGATGGAAGCAGTCTTGGTCAGGCCCAGTGCTGTGGTACAGTGGTATGGGTAGTGTTCTCTGACTCTGAGCCTCGTGAGGTCAGGCCCAGTGCTGTGGTACAGTGGAATCAGTAGTGTTCTCTGACTCTGACCCTCGTGAGGTCAGGCCCAGTGCTGTGGTACAGTGGTATGAGTAGTGTTCTCTGACTCTGAGCCTCGTGAGGTCAGGCCCAGTGCTGTGGTACAGTGGTATCAGTAGTGTTCTCTGACTCTGAGCCTCGTGAGGTCAGGCCCAGTGCTGTGGTACAGTGGTATCAGTAGTGTTCTCTGACTCTGACCCTCGTGAGGTCAGGCCCAGTGCTGTGGTACAGTGGTATGAGTAGTGTTCTCTGACTCTGAGCCTCGTGAGGTCAGGCCCAGTGCTGTGGTACAGTGGTATCAGTAGTGTTCTCTGACTCTGAGCCTCGTGAGTTCAGGCCCAGTGCTGTGGTACAGTGGTATCAGTAGTGTTCTCTGACTCTGAGCCTCGTGAGGTCAGGCCCAGTGCTGTGGTACAGTGGTATGGGTAGTGTTCTCTGACTCTGAGCCTCGTGAGGTCAGGCCCAGTGCTGTGGTACAGTGGTATGGGTAGTGTTCTCTGACTCTGACCCTCGTGAGGTCAGGCCCAGTGCTGTGGTACAGTGGTATGGGTAGTGTTCTCTGACTCTGACCCTCGTGAGGTCAGGCCCAGTGCTGTGGTACAGTGGTATGGGTAGTGTTCTCTGACTCTGACCCTCGTGAGGTCAGGCCCAGTGCTGTGGTACAGTGGTATGGGTAGTGTTCTCTGACTCTGACCCTCGTGAGGTCAGGCCCAGTGCTGTGGTACAGTGGTATGGGTAGTGTTCTCTGACTCTGACCCTCGTGAGGTCAGGCCCAGTGCTGTGGTACAGTGGTATGGGTAGTGTTCTCTGACTCTGAGCCTCGTGAGGTCAGGCCCAGTGCTGTGGTACAGTGGTATGGGTAGTGTTCTCTGACTCTGAGCCTCGTGAGGTCAGGCCCAGTGCTGCGGTGTTGTTTTCTTGCTGAGCACTGAGGAAAGCATATACAGTATATCGACGTCCTCAGAACCTTTTCAAACGTCCGAAATCGACGTCTCTTTCTTGTAACCAGCCAGCTCCTCTACACACACACACACAGACAAATATAGGGAACCCCACGCTACCAACTCTCTCTTCAAAAGCACACAGCCTGCCCACATAAATCTTGTTTATAGCCCCCTACACGCACACGCACACAATCAAACCGGAGGCGACATGTTCACCTGCTACACTTCAAAGCTTGTTTTCATCTTTTCCCTCTGATTGTATCACTCTGTTCTGTCTCTATGCTTACCTTTCCATTTCATATGTTCATCTTTCTCTTTATCTCTCTCTGAAGCTATAGTCTCTGTCTCTCTCTCTGAAGCTAGTCTCTGTCCCTCTCTCTCTCTGAAGCTAGTCTCTGTCCCTCTCTCTCTCTGAAGCTAGTCTCTGTCCCTCTCTCTCTCTGAAGCTAGTCTCTGTCCCTCTCTCTCTCTGAAGCTACAGTCTCTGTCCCTCTCTCTCTCTCTGAAGCTAGTCTCTGTCCCTCTCTCTCTCTGAAGCTACAGTCTCTGTCCCTCTCTCTCTCTGAAGCTAGTCTCTGTCCCTCTCTCTCTCTGAAGCTACAGTCTCTGTCCCTCTCTCTCTCTGAAGCTACAGTCTCTCTCTCTCTCTCTGAAGCTACAGTCTCTCTCTCTCTCTCTCTGAAGCTACAGTCTCTCTCTCTCTCTCTGAAGCTACAGTCTCTGTCCCTCTCTCTCTGAAGCTACAGTCTCTGTCCCTCTCTCTCTCTGAAGCTAGTCTCTCTCTCTCTCTCTGAAGCTACAGTCTCTCTCTCTCTCTCTCTCTCTCTCTCTCTCTCTCTCTCTCTGAAGCTACAGTCTCTGTCCCTCTCTCTCTCTGAAGCTAGTCTCTGTCCCTCTATCTCTCTGAAGCTAGTCTCTGTCCCTCTCTCTCTCTGAAGCTACAGTCTCTGTCCCTCTCTCTCTCTCTGAAGCTAGTCTCTCTCTCTCTCTCTCTGAAGCTACAGTCTCTGTCCCTCTCTCTCTCTCTCTCTGAAGCTAGTCTCTGTCTCTCTCTCTGAAGCTTCAGTCTCTGTCCCTCTCTCTCTCTCTCTCTGAAGCTACAGTCTCTCTCTCTCCCCCTCTCCTGCTCTCCTGCTACTGTCTCTCGCTCTGTCACTCTCTCTCTATATGTACAGTATATATATATATATTTATCTCTCAATTCAATTAAAGGGGCTTTATTGGCATGGGAAACATGTAACATTGCCAAAACAAGGGGAAATAAATAAACATAAATATGGGTTGTATTTACAATGTTTTTGTTCTTCACTGGTTGCCCTTTTCTTGTGGTAACAGGTCACACATCTTGCTGCTGTGATGGCACACTGTGGTATTTCACCTAGTAGATATGGGAGTTTATCAAAATTGGGTTTGTTTTCGAATTCTTTGTGGATCTGTGTTATCTGAGGGAAATATGTGTCTCTAATATGGTCATACATTGGGCAGGAGGTTAGGAAGTGCAGCTCAGTTTCCACCTCATTTTGTGGGCAGTGAGCACATAGCCTGTCTTCTCTTGAGAGCCATGTCTGCCTACGGCGGCCTTTCTCAATAGCAAGGCTATGCTCACTGAGTCTGTACATAGTCAAAGCTTTCCTTAAGTTTGGGTCAGTCACAGTGGTCTATCTTTCTATCTCTCACTCTCTCTACCTCTCTCTGTATAGATATCTCTCTCTATCTCTCTCTCTCTCTCTCTACCTCTCTCTCTGTATAGATATCTCTCTCTATCTATCTATCTCTCTCTCTGTATAGATATCTCTCTCTATCTATCTATCTATCTCTCTCTCTCTATCTCTGTATAGATATCTCTATCTATCAATCTATCTATCTATCTCAGATTGTCTTTCTCAATGTAATGTATATTTCTCTATGTGATGTATATTTCTCAATGTAATGTATATTTCTCTATGTGATGTATATTTCTCAATGTAATGTATATTTCTCTATGTAATGTATATTTCTCAATGTAATGTATATTTCTCTATCATCAGTTCTTCTCTCTCTCTCTGTATAGATATCTCTATCTCTCTCTCTCTGTATAGATATCTCTATCTATCTCTCTCTGTATAGATATCTCTATCTATCTCTCTCTGTATAGATATCTCTATCTATCTCTCTCTCTGTATAGATATCTCTATCTATCTCTCTCTGTATAGATATCTCTATCTATCTATCTCTCTCTGTATAGATATCTCTATCTATCTATCTCTGTATAGATATCTCTATCTATCTCTCTCTGTATAGATATCTCTATCTATCTATCTCTCTCTGTATAGATATCTCTATCTATCTCTCTCTGTATAGATATCTCTATCTATCTCTCTCTGTATAGATATCTCTATCTATCTATCTCTCTGTATAGATATCTCTATCTATCTCTCTCTGTATAGATATCTCTATCTATTTCTCTCTCTCTGTATAGATATCTCTATCTATCTCTCTCTCTCTGTATAGATATCTCTATCTATCTCTCTCTCTCTGTATAGATATCTCTATCTATCTCTCTCTGTATAGATATCTCTATCTATCTCTCTCTCTGTATAGATATCTCTATCTATCTCTCTCTCTCTGTATAGATATCTCTATCTATTTCTCTCTCTCTGTATAGATATATCTATCTATCTCTCTCTCTCTGTATAGATATCTCTATCTATCTCTCTCTCTCTGTATAGATATCTCTATCTATCTCTCTCTCTGTATAGATATCTCTATCTATCTCTCTCTCTCTGTATAGATATCTCTATCTATCTCTCTCTGTATAGATATCTCTATCTATCTCTCTCTGTATAGATATCTCTATCTATCTCTCTCTGTATAGATATCTCTATCTATCTCTCTCTCTCTGTATAGATATCTCTATCTATCTCTCTCTGTATAGATATCTCTATCTATCTCTCTCTCTGTATAGATATCTCTATCTATCTATCTCTCTCTGTATAGATATCTCTATCTATCTCTCTCTGTATAGATATCTCTATCTATCTATCTCTCTCTGTATAGATATCTCTATCTATCTATCTATCTCTGTATAGATATCTCTATCTATCTCTCTCTGTATAGATATCTCTATCTATCTCTCTCTCTGTATAGATATCTATCTATCTATCTGTATAGATATCTCTATCTATCTCTGTATAGATATCTCTATCTATCTCTGTATAGATATCTCTATCTATCTATCTCTCTCTCTCTCTGTATAGATATCTCTATCTATCTCTCTCTGTATAGATATCTCTATCTATCTCTCTCTGTATAGATATCTCTATCTCTATCTCTCTCTCTGTATAGATATCTCTATCTATCTATCTCTGTATAGATATCTCTATCTATCTCTCTCTGTATAGATATCTCTATCTATCTCTCTCTGTATAGATATCTCTATCTATCTCTCTCTGTATAGATATCTCTATCTATCTATCTCTCTCTGTATAGATATCTATCTATCTATCTCTGTATAGATATCTATCTATCTATCTATCTCTCTCTGTATAGATATCTCTATCTATCTGTATAGATATCTATCTATCTCTCTGTATAGATATCTCTATCTATCTATCTCTCTCTGTATAGATATCTCTATCTATCTATCTCTCTCTGTATAGATATCTCTATCTATCTATCTCTGTATAGATATCTCTATCTATCTATCTCTGTATAGATATCTCTATCTATCTCTCTCTGTATAGATATCTCTATCTATCTCTCTCTGTATAGATATCTCTATCTATCTCTCTCTGTATAGATATATCTCTATCTATCTCTCTCTGTATAGATATCTCTATCTATCTCTCTCTGTATAGATATCTCTATCTATCTATCTCTCTCTGTATAGATATCTCTATCTATCTCTCTCTGTATAGATATCTCTATCTATCTATCTCTCTCTGTATAGATATCTCTATCTATCTCTCTGTACCTCTCAGATTGTCTTTCTCTATGTAATGTACAGTGCCTTGCGAAAGTATTCGGCCCCCTTGAACTTTGCGACCTTTTGCCACATTTCAGGCTTCAAACATAAAGATATAAAACTGTATTTTTTTGTGAAGAATCAACAACAAGTGGGACACAATCATGAAGTGGAACGACATTTATTGGATATTTCAAACTTTTGTAACAAATCAAAAACTGAAAAATTGGGCGTGCAAAATTATTCAGCCCCCTTAAGTTAATACTTTGTAGCGCCACCTTTTGCTGCGATTACAGCTGTAAGTCGCTTGGGGTATGTCTCTATCAGTTTTGCACATCGAGAGACTGACATTTTTTCCCATTCCTCCTTGCAAAACAGCTCGAGCTCAGTGAGGTTGGATGGAGAGCATTTGTGAACAGCAGTTTTCAGTTCTTTCCACAGATTCTCGATTGGATTCAGGTCTGGACTTTGACTTGGCCATTCTAACACCTGGATATGTTTATTTTTGAACCATTCCATTGTAGATTTTGCTTTATGTTTTGGATCATTGTCTTGTTGGAAGACAAATCTCCGTCCCAGTCTCAGGTCTTTTGCAGACTCCATCAGGTTTTCATCCAGAATGGTCCTGTATTTGGCTCCATCCATCTTCCCATCAATTTGAACCATCTTCCCTGTCCCGGATTTGGATACAAAAAGATTTCCTAAGCTTTAAACATACCAAGGAGCACTGTGCAAGCGATAATATTGAAATGGAAGGAGTATCAGACCACTGCAAATCTACCAAAAGGTCGCAAAGTTCAAGGGGGCCGAATACTTTCGCAAGGCACTGTATATTTCTCTATGTAATGTATATTTCTCTATGTAATGTATATTTCTCTATGTAATGTATATTTCTCTATCATCAGTTCTTCTATCTCTCTCTGTAGTTCTTTAAACTACCTTCCTATTTCTCTTAACGTATGTTCTCCTCTTCTCCATTCCTCTGATCTTTCTCTGCTATTTCATTCTGTTTCTACGGGCATCTGTTCTATCTTGGCCCCGTGTCCCAAATGGCATACCATTTCCTAGTTAGTGCACTACTTTTGAGCAGGGCCCATAGGGCTCTAGTTGAAAGTAGTGCATTAAATATGAAATAGGGTCCCATTTGAGACGCATAGTCTGGGCTCTGGGTGTAAATATTAATATATATATATATATATATAATATATATATATATATATATATATATATATATATGAGAAGAACATCTAGTGTCAATGACCAGACGCTCCCTAAAGACTAGTGACTGTTTACACACACACACACACACACACACACACACACACACACACACACGCTTCAGTTCCACTGCCAGCTAGCGGGATTCAGCTAGCCGATCCTAACGAGGGTGCTCGCATACTGCCCCAAAAGCCCTTAGCTTGAACAGCGACAATAGTACTGTGTGTCTATTTTAAGACTCCGCAGCCAGTATACACTTCCTCAGAATAGTCAGAATTAATCTGTCATATATGTTGAGGATTTAGCAGAGGAGATCTGAGTCGCGCAAACTAAGATGTTTGGTGCGGTATTTGTCAACAACAAAACAATCTCATGAATGACAACAAAGACTTTACTGAAGAATCCCTACTGTTAGCCAAAGTTTACGCCCCTTTGTTGTGATTGGTCATCGACTTTGACTTGCCACTAGAAACAATGTTGTGCCCCGAACAGCTGAAAAAAACACGTCGTCATTATATATGCACAACCTCTTCTGAACTGTTTCGGCTGGGAAGCATGTGGACGTCTTCAGTCCTCATATCTGTCTCTCCCTCCCTATCTCTTTAACCTGTCTCTCCCTCCCTATCTCTTTAAACTCCCTGTCTCTCCCTCCCTATCTCTTTAACCTGTCTCTCCCTCCCTCCCTATCTCTTTAACCTGTCTCTCCCTCCCTCCCTATCTCTTTAACCTGTCTCTCCCTCCCTCTCTCTCTTTAATCTCCCTGTCTCTCCCTCCCTCCCTATCTCTTTAACCTGTCTCTCCCTCCCTCCCTATCTCTTTAACCTGTCTCTCCCTCCCTCTTTAACCTGTCTCTCCCTATCTCTTTAACCTGTCTCTCCCTCCCTCCCAATCTCTTTAACCTGTCTCTCCCTCCCTCCCAATCTCTTTAACCTGTCTCTCCCTCCCAATCTCTTTAACCTGTCTCTCCCTCCCTCCCAATCTCTTTAACCTGTCTCTCCCTCCCTCCCAATCTCTTTAACCTGTCTCTCCCTCCCCATCTCTTTAACCTGTCTCTCCCTCCCCATCTCTTTAACCTGTCTCTCCCTCCCCATCTCTTTAACCTGTCTCTCCCTCCCTATCTCTTTATCCTGTCTCTCCCTCCCTCTTAAACCTGTCTCTCCCTCCCTATATCTATATATCTCCCCATCTTTTTAATCTCCCTCCCTCCCTATCTCTTTAACCTGTCTCTCCCTCCCTATATCTATACATCTCCCCATCTTTTTAATCTCCCTCCCTCCCCATCTCTTTAACCTGTCTCTCCCTCCCTATCTCTTTATCCTGTCTCTCCCTCCCTCTTTAACCTGTCTCTCCCTCCCTATATCTATATATCTCCCCATCTTTTTAATTTCCCTCCCTCCCTATCTCTTCAACCTGTCTCTCCCTCCCTATATCTATACATCTCCCCATCTTTTTAATCTCCCTCCCTCCCTATCTCTTTAACCTGTCTCTCTTTCCCTATATCTATATCTCTCCCCATCTTTTTAATCTCTCTCTCTCTCTATCTCTTTAATCTCATTACGTTTCAGGTAAGACCCAGATGCAGACAGTGTCAAAGTAACAAAAGTCTATTACTAGAACAGGGGCAAAGGTACAGCACGGCAGGGCAGGCAGGCTCAGGGTCAGGTCGGGCAGAGGGGTCAAAGCCGGGAAAAACTAGAAAACAGAAACTAAGACAAGACAGGAGCAAGAGGGAAAACGCTGGTAGGTTCCACGAACAAAACAAACTGGCAAAAGACACAGAGAACACAGGTATGAATACACAGGGGATAACAGGGAAGATGGGCGACACCAGGAGGGGGGTGGAGACAAGCACAAAGACAGGTGAAACAGATCTGGGCGTCACAAATCTCTCTCTCTCCCCATCTCTTTAATCTCTCTCTCCCCATCTCTTTAATCTCTCTCTCCCCATCTCTTTAATCTCTCTCTCCCCATCTCTTTAATCTCTCTCTCCCTATCTCTTTAATCTCTCTCTCCCCATCTCTTTAATCTCTCTCTCCCCATCTCTTTAATCTCTCTCTCCCCATCTCTTTAATCTCTCTCTCCCTATCTCTTTAATCTCTCTCTCCCCATCTCTTTAATCTCTCTCTCCCCTATCTCTTTAATCTCTCTCTCCCCATCTCTTTAATCTCTCTCTCCCCATCTCTTTAATCTCTCTCTCCCCATCTCTTTAATCTCTCTCTCCCTATTACAATGATGTTTGTTTTTCACTGGTTGCACTTTTCTTGTGGCAACAGGTTACCAGTCTTGCTGCTGTGACGGCTCAGTTAAATAGAAATGTATCTAACAACTTTCTCTCCCTTTCTTTTCCTCTTTCCCTCGCTTGTTAGTGGAGTCTGCTGCTGGTATCAACTCTTAGGAAAGCTGTGCCACAGGAAGTGTCTCGCGGCGGTTTCAGACACACACATATGCCCACACACACGCTCTTTAAAGGGCTTTAGAGAGATGGCATTGTCAGCTGGTGGCCCAGACTGTCAACTCCCTTCAAGAGGTTAGCGGGAATAACAACCACACAGTGATAAAAGTTGTTTAGATTAAATATGCACATGCTTTACTGCTGCAGAGCAGGACTAATTACACTTAGAGAGAGAGAGAAAGAGAGAGAGAGAGAGAGAGAGAGACAGAGAGACAGAGAGAGAGAGAGAGAGAGAGAGAGAGAGACAGAGAGAGAGAGAGAGACAGAGAGAGACAGAGACAGAGAGAGAAAGAGGGAGAGAGCGAGAGAGAGCGAGCGAGAGAGAGAGCGAGAGAGAGAGCGAGAGAGAGAGAGCGAGAGAGAGAGCGAGAGAGAGCGAAAGAGAGAGAGAGCGAAAGAAAGAGAGCGAAAGAAAGAGAGCGAAAGAAAGAAAGAGAGAGAGAGCGGGAGAGAATGAAAGAGTGAAAGAGAGAACGAAAGAGAGTGAAAAGAGCGAAAAGAGCGAAAGGGAGAGAGAGAGTGGGAGCGAGAGAGAAAAAGAAAGATGGGGCCAATGAAAGAGAGAGGGAAAGGGTAAAAGAGAGGAGAGGTACGGCAGGGCGATAAGGGGGAGAGGAAGAGAGAGAGAGAGGGAGAAGTTGAGAGAGAGAGAGGGGAAAGAGGAAGAGAGAGCGGAAAGAGAGAGAGGGGAAAGAGGAAGAGAGAGGGAGAGGATGAGAGAGATTGAGAGACAGCACATCCAGCCATGTTTTGCTTCTCATATTGCTTTCCAACAATCTCAACACACTACCTGTCTACAACCATCTGGTAATTCCTCAATACACTACCTGTCTATAACCATCTGGTAACACCTCAATACACTACCTGTCTACAACCATCTGGTAACACCTCAATACACTACCTGTCTATAACCATCTGGTAATACCTCAATACACTATCTGTCTATAACCATCTGGTAACACCTCAATACACTACCTGTCTACAACCATCTGGTAACACCTCAATACACTACCTGTCTATAACCATCTGGTAATACCTCAATACACTACCTGTCTATAACCATCTGGTAATACCTCAATACACTACCTGTCTATAACCATCTGGTAATACCTCAATACACTACCTGTCTATAACCATCTGGTAATACCTCAATACACTACCTGTCTACAACCATCTGGTAATACCTCAATACACTACCTGTCTACAACCATCTGGTAAAACCTCAATACACTACCTGTCTACAACCATCTGGTAATACCTCAATACACTATCTGTCTATAACCATCTGGTAATACCTCAATACACTACCTGTCTATAACCATCTGGTAACACCTCAATACACTACCTGTCTACAACCATCTGGTAACACCTCAATACACTACCTGTCTACAACCATCTGGTAACACCTCAATACACTACCTGTCTATAACCATCTGGTAACACCTCAATACACTACCTGTCTATAACCATCTGGTAACACCTCAATACACTACCTGTCTACAACCATCTGGTAACACCTCAATACACTACCTGTCTACAACCATCTGGTAACACCTCAATACACTACCTGTCTACAACCATCTGGTAACACCTCAATACACTACATCTGTCTACAACCATCTGGTAACACCTCAATACACTACCTGTCTACAACCATCTGGTAACACCTCAATACACTACCTCAATAACACAATACACCTGTCTATAACCATCTGGTAACACCTCAATACACTACCTGTCTACAACCATCTGGTAATACCTCAATACACTACCTGTCTACAACCATCTGGTAACACCTCAATACACTACCTGTCTATAACCATCTGGTAACACCTCAATACACTACCTGTCTACAACCATCTGGTAACACCTCAATACACTACCTGTCTACAACCATCTGGTAACACCTCAATACACTACCTGTCTACAACCATCTGGTAACACCTCAATACACTACCTGTCTACAACCATCTGGTAACACCTCAATACACTACCTGTCTATAACCATCTGGTAACACCTCAATACACTACCTGTCTATAACCATCTGGTAACACCTCAATACACTACCTGTCTACAACCATCTGGTAATACCTCAATACACTACCTGTCTACAACCATCTGGTAACACCTCAATACACTACCTGTCTACAACCATCTGGTAATACCTCAATACACTACCTGTCTACAACCATCTGGTAACACCTCAATACACTACCTGTCTATAACCATCTGGTAATAAATCAATACACTACCTGTCTACAACCATCTGGTAACACCTCAATACACTACCTGTCTATAACCATCTGGTAACACCTCAATACACTACCTGTCTACAGCCATCTGGTAATACCTCAATACACTACCTGTCTACAACCATCTGGTAATAAATCAATACACTACCTGTCTACAGCCATCTGGTAACACCTCAATACACTACCTGTCTACAAACATCTGGTAACACCTCAATACACTACCTGTCTACAACCATCTGGTAACACCTCAATACACTACCTGTCTACAACCATCTGGTAATACCTCAATACACTATCTGTCTATAACCATCTGGTAACACCTCAATACACTACCTGTCTACAACCATCTGGTAACACCTCAATACACTACCTGTCTATAACCATCTGGTAACACCTCAATACACTATCTGTCTATAACCATCTGGTAACACCTCAATACACTACCTGTCTACAACCATCTGGTAACACCTCAATACACTACCTGTCTACAACCATCTGGTAATACCTCAATACACTATCTGTCTATAACCATCTGGTAACACCTCAATACACTATCTGTCTATAACCATCTGGTAACACCTCAATACACTACCTGTCTATAACCATCTGGTAACACCTCAATACACTACCTGTCTATAACCATCTGGTAACACCTCAATACACTACCTGTCTACAACCATCTGGTAATACCTCAATACACTACCTGTCTACAACCATCTGGTAACACCTCAATACACTACCTGTCTACAACCATCTGGTAATACCTCAATACACTACCTGTCTACAACCATCTGGTAACACCTCAATACACTACCTGTCTATAACCATCTGGTAACACCTCAATACACTACCTGTCTACAACCATCTGGTAATACCTCAATACACTACCTGTCTATAACCATCTGGTAATACCTCAATACACTACCTGTCTACAACCATCTGGTAATACCTCAATACACTACCTGTCTACAACCATCTGGTAATACCTCAATACACTACCTGTCTACAGCCATCTGGTAACACCTCAATACACTACCTGTCTACAACCATCTGGTAACACCTCAATACACTACCTGTCTACAACCATCTGGTAACACCTCAATACACTACCTGTCTACAACCATCTGGTAACACCTCAATACACTACCTGTCTACAGCCATCTGGTAACACCTCAATACACTACCTGTCTATAACCATCTGGTAACACCTCAATACACTACCTGTCTACAACCATCTGGTAACACCTCAATACACTACCTGTCTATAACCATCTGGTAACACCTCAATACACTATCTGTCTATAACCATCTGGTAACACCTCAATACACTACCTGTCTATAACCATCTGGTAACACCTCAATACACCTCTATTATTGTATCACTACTGAGAGTGATACAGCTCTATTATTGTATCACTACTGAGAGTGATACAGCTCTATTATTGTATCACTACTGAGAGTGATACAGCTCTATTATTGTATGACTACTGAGAGTGATACAGCTCTATTATTGTATCACTACTGAGAGAGTGATACAGCTCTTTTACTGTATCACTACTGAGAGAGTGATACAGCTCTATTATTGTATCACTACTGAGAGAGTGATACAGCTCTATTATTGCATCACTACTGAGAGAGTGATACAGCTCTATTATTGTATCACTACAGAGAGATACAGCTCTATTATTGTAACTACTGGGAGAATGATACAGCTCTATTGTATCACTACTGAGAGTGATACAGCTCTATTATTGTAACTACTGAAAGAGGGATACAGCTCTATTATTGTATCACTAGTAAGAGAGGGATACAGCTCTATTATTGTATCACTACTGAGAGAGTGATACAGCTCTATTATTGTATCACTACTGAGAGAGTGATACAGCTCTATTATTGTATCACTACTGAGAGAGATACAACTCTATTATTGTATCACTACTGAGAGAGTGATACAGCTATATTATTGTATCACTACTGAGAGTGATACAGGTCTATTATTGTACAACTACTGAGAGTGATACAGCTCTATTATTGTATCACTACTGAGAGTGATACAGCTCTATTATTGTACAACTACTGAGAGTGATACAGCTCTATTATTGTATCACTACTGAGAGAGTGATACAGCTCTATTATTGTATCACTACTGAGAGAGATACAACTCTATTATTGTATCACTACTGAGAGAGTGATACAGCTCTATTATTGTATCACTACTGAGAGAGATACAACTCTATTATTGTATCACTACTGAGAGAGTGATACAGCTCTATTATTGTATCAGTACTGAGAGATTGATACAGCTCTATTATTGTATCAGTACTGAGAGATTGATACTACCCTCTATTTCTGAAACTATCCGCCGCCATTGTCGCAACCCCTATCACCATCCTGTTCAACCTCTCTTTCATATCGTCTGAGATCCCCAAGGATTGGAAAGCTGCCGCAGTCATCCCCCTCTTCAAAGGGGGAGACACCCTGGACCCAAACTGTTACAGACCTATAGCCATCCTGCCCTGCCTATCTAAGGTCTTCGAAAGCCAAGTCAACAAACAGGTCACTGACCATCTCGAATCCCACTATACCTTCTCCGCTGTGCAATCTGGTTTCCGAGCCGGTCACGGGTGCACCTCAGCCACGCTCAAGGTACTAAACGATATCATAACCGCCATCGATAAAAGACAGTACGGTGCAGCCATCTTCATCGACCTTGCCAAGGCTTTCGACTCTGTCAATCACCATATTCTTATCGGCAGACTCAGTAGCCTCGGTTTTTCTGATGACTGCCTTGCCTGGTTCACCAACTACTTTGCAGATAGAGTTCAGTGTGTCAAATCGGAGGGCATGCTGTCCGGTCCTCTGGCAGTCTCTATGGGGGTGCCACAGGGTTCAATTCTCGGGCCGACTCTTTTCTCTGTATATATCAATGATGTTGCTCTTGCTGCGGGCGATTCCCTGATCCACCTCTACGCAGATGACACCATTCTGTATACTTCTGGCCCGTCCTTGGACACTGTGCTATCTAACCTCCAAACAAGCTTCAACGCCATACAACACTCCTTCCGTAGCCTCCAACTGCTCTTAAACGTTAGTAAAACCAAATGCATGCTTTTCAACCGTTCGCTGCCTGCACCCGCAAGCCCGACTAGCATCACCACCCTGGATGGTTCCGACCTTGAATATGTGCAAATCTATAAGTACCTAGGTGTCTGGCTAGACTGTAAACTCTCCTTCCAGACTCATATCAAACATCTCCAATCAAAAATCAAATCTAGTGTCGGCTTTCTATTCCGCAACAAAGCCTCCTTCACTCACGCCGCCAAACTTACCCTAGTAAAACTGACTATCCTACCGATCCTCGACTTCGGCGATGTCATCTACAAAATAGCTTCCAACACTCTACTCAGCAAACTGGATGCAGTTTATCACAGTGCCATCCGTTTTGTCACTAAAGCACCTTATACCACCCACCACTGCGACCTGTATGCTCTAGTCGGTTGGCCCTCGCTACATATTCGCCGCCAGACCCACTGGCTCCAGGTCATCTACAAGTCCATGCTAGGTAAAGCTCCGCCTTATCTCAGTTCACTGGTCACGATGGCAACACCCACCCGTAGCACGCGCTCCAGAAGGTGTATCTCACTGATCATCCCTAAAGCCAACACCTCATTTGGCCGCCTTTCATTCCAGTTCTCTGCTGCCTGTGACTGGAACGAATTGCAAAAATCGCTGAAGTTGGAGACTTTTATCTCCCTCACCAACTTCAAACATCTGCTATCTGAGCAGCTAACCCATCGCTGCAGCTGTACATAGTCTATCGGTAAATAGCCCACCCATTTTTACCTACCTCATCCCCATACTGTTTTTATTTATTTACTTTTCTGCTCTTTTGCACACCTATATCTCTACCTGTACATGACCATCTATCACTCCAGTGTTAATCTGCAAAATTGTAATTATTTGCCTACCTCCTCATGCCTTTTGCACACAATGTATATAGACTTTTTTTTCTACTGTGTTATTGACTTGTTAATTGTTTACTCCATGTGTAACTCTGTGTTGTCTGTTCACACTGCCATGCTTTATCTTGGCCAGGTCGCAGTTGCAAATGAGAACTTGTTCTCAACTAGCCTACCTGGTTAAATAAAGGTGAAATAAAAAAAATAAAAAATACAGCTCTATTATTGTATCACTACTGAGAGGGATACAGCTCTATTATTGTATCACTACTGAGAGAGATACAGCTCTATTATTGTATCACTACTGAGAGTGATACAGCTCTATTATTGTATCACTACTGAGAGAGATACAGCTCTATTATTGTATCACTACTGAGAGAGATACAGCTCTATTATTGTATCACTACTGAGAGGGATACAGCTCTATTATTGTATCACTACTGAGAGAGATACAGCTCTATTATTGTATCACTACTGAGAGTGATACAGCTCTATTATTGTATCACTACTGAGAGAGATACAGCTCTATTATTGTATCACTACTGAGAGAGATACAGCTCTATTATTGTATCACTACTCACTAGAGAGATACAGCTCTATTATTGTATCACTACTGAGAGAGATACAGCTCTATTATTGTATCACTACTGAGAGAGATACAGCTCTATTATTGTATCACTACTGAGAGAGATACAGCTCTATTATTGTATCACTACTGAGAGTGATACAGCTCTATTATTGTATCACTACTGAGAGGGATACAGCTCTATTATTGTATCACTACTGAGAGGGATACAGCTCTATTATTGTATCAGTACTGAGAGATACAGCTCTATTATTGTATCACTACTGAGAGGGATACAGCTCTATTATTGTATCAGTACTGAGAGAGATACAGCTCTATTATTGTATCACTACTGAGAGGGATACAGCTCTATTATTGTATCACTACTGAGAGAGATACAGCTCTATTATTGTATCACTACTGAGAGGGATACAGCTCTATTATTGTATCACTACTGAGAGAGATTATTGTATCATACAGATACAGCTATTATTGTATCACTACTGAGAGGATACAGCTCTATTATTGTATCACTACTGAGAGGGATACAGCTCTATTATTGTATCACTATTGCTCTATTATTGAGAGGATACAGCTCTATTATTGTATCACTACTGAGAGAGATACAGCTCTATTATTGTATCACTACTGAGGGATACAGCTCTATTATTGTATCACTACTGTATCACTACTGAGAGATACAGCTCTATTATTGTATCACTACTATTGTATCACTACTGAGAGAGATACAGCTCTATTATTGTATCACTACTGAGAGAGATACAGCTCTATTATTGTATCACTACTGTATCAGTACTGAGAGATACAGCTCTATTATTGTATCACTACTGAGAGATACAGCTCTATTAGATACAGCTCTATTATTGTATCACTACTGAGAGAGATACAGCTCTATTATTGTATCACTACTGAGAGGGATACAGCTCTATTATTGTATCACTACTGAGAGGGATACAGCTCTATTATTGTATCACTACTGAGAGGGATATTGCTCTAATATTTCCTCAGTGAGACACAGTTTGACAGTGGTATGATACCGCCATTCTATTGATTCATCTTCAATAACAGAGTAGTAGATTACTGTGAATCACTTAAGATGTCAATGAGTCCCAGTGGCAGCGCCCTGTATAGTCACAGATCTAGGATCAGATATAGGTTCATCTCAACCATTAGAGTGTAAAACACAGAAATGACCTTAGGTCAGTGTGTAGGGGTATTTACTATAACAGGGAATATGCTGTTCTATGAGTCACTTTGGTGTGATGACAGTCACACTGAGTAGATGGGATTACAGAGCTGATGTCAGACAACTTTCAACACAGTGAGTATCATTTAGCTCTGTATAAGCCTAAACTGCAGTAATCATGAATTGTAAACAATGTATGGGTTTCCCTATTGTGTATAATATAATAAATATATACAAATATAATATATGCAATTTAGTAGACGCTTATATCCAAAGCGATTTACAGTCATGCGTACAAACATTTTTAAATATGGGTGGTTCTGTGAATTCAACTAGGTCTCACAGTCTCACGTCAGAATTAGACGTTCATCCACGTGTCTCATACATTAAAGTTGTTGCAAACGTCACATTTTGAAGTGTTTAAGGTTAAGTTTAGGCATCAACTCTGAATATTTAAGGTAAGACTTAAGGTTTTGGACAGGCTTAAAACAAAATCTCAGAAACAACTTTCTATTGCAGGATTTGAACTTGCGACCTTTGGAATCAGATGCCTACACCATCCACCATCTCTGTCCACAACACAATACTATTAACAGAACTGGCTCCAATGAGCCACAGCATGCCCAGTCTACCACCATGGGAGGGGTTTGAGTGTGTGTGTGTGTGTGTGTGTGTGTGCGCGCATTTGGTATTTTATTAGGATCCCCATTAGCTGTTGCAAAAGCAGCAGCTCCTCTTCCTGGGGTCCAACACAGAACATGAAAGATTACATAATACAGAACATTAATAGACCAGAACAGCTCAAGGACAGAACTACATGAATTTAAAAAGGCAAACATAGCCTTCATATCAATACATACACACAAACTATCTAGGTCAAATAGGGGAGAGGTGATGTGAGGTGATGCTTTATCTGTTTTTTGAAACCAGGTTTGCTGTTCACTTGAGCATTATGATATGGAACGGAGTTCCATGCAATAAGGTCTCTATATAATACCGTACGCTTTCTTGAATTTGTTTGGGGACTGTGAAAAGACCCATGGTGGCATGTCTGGTGGGGTAAGTGTGTGTGTTAGAGCTGTGTGTAAGTTGACTATGCCAAGAAGGACTGGCATGCAGGGTATTTATATCAGCCCTCTGATTACAATGAAGAGCAAGACGTGCCGCTCTGTTCTGGGCGCAAGCTGCAGCTTAACTAGGTCTTTCCTTGCAGAACTCAACCACACGACTGGACAATAATCAAGATTAGACAAAACTAGAGCCTGCAGGACTTGCATTTTGGAATGTGGTGTCCTCTTTATTAAAGACAGATCTCTCCCCATCTTAACAACCATTGAATTGATATGTTTTGACCATGACAGTTTACAATCTAAGGTAACGGCAAGTAATTTAGTCTCCTCAACTTGTTCAACATCCACACCCTTCATTACCAGATTCAGCTGAGGTCTAGAACTTAGCGAATGACAAATACAATGTTCTTAGTTTTTAGAGATGTTCAGGACCGGTTTATTACTGGCAACTCATTCAAAACTCACTGCAACTCTTTGACTAAAAGTTTCAGTGACTTCCTTAGCTGTGGTTGCTGATGTGTATATGGTTGAATTATCAGAATACATTGACACACATGCTTTTTTTAAATGCCAGTGGCAGGTCATTGGTTTAAATTGTCATCCCCTGACCATAGAGAACCATTGTTTCTCTATGGCATAGTAGATCAGGGCGTGACTAGGGGGTGATTTAGAATATGTACGTCTATGTTGTATTCTAGTTTATTATTTCTATGTGGGTATTCTAGTTTTCATATTTCTAGGTTGGTGTGCTTGATATTGTTCCCAATTAGAGGCAGCTGGTTATCGTTGTCTCTATTTGGGGATCATATTTAAGTAGCATTTTTTCCACCTGTGTTTTATGGATATTGTTTAGAGTTAGTGCACGTAGCACCTCTGTAGTCACGGTTCGTTGTTTGTTTCGTTCTTTCTTTTCTTTTTTTGTTGTTTTGTGCGTTTTCAAATAAATATTATGTGGAAACCATATCGCGCTGCAGTTTGGTCCGATAACTATTAAAAATAGAAAAGAGTAGAGGGCCTAGAGAGCTGCCCTGCGGTATACAACATCTTAAAGAAAACCCTTTGAGTTCAATTAGATCGATAGTTCTGAATCCACAATATGGCAGAGGTTGAAAAGCCAGAAACACATACATTTTCTCAACAACAGGTTATGGTCAATAATATCAATGGCTACCAAGAAATCTAACAGTACATCTCCCACAATATTCTTGTTATCAATGAATTTCAACCAATCATCAGTCATTTGTGTCAGTTGTACATGTTGATTGCCCTTCTCTATAAGCATGCTGAAAGTCTGTTATCAATTTGTTTACAGAGAAATACCATTGTATTTTGTCAAACACTTTGTTCCAACAGTTTACTAAGAGCTGGCAGCAAGCTGATAGGTCTGCTGTTAGAACCAGTAAAGGCTGCTTTACCACTCTTGGGTAGCGGAATTACTTTGGCTTCCCTCCAGGCCTGAGGACAAATACTTTCCTCTAGGCTCAGATTAAAGATATGACAGATAGGAGTGGCTATAGAGTCAGCTACCATCCACAGTAGCTTTCCATCTAAGTTGTCAATACCAGGAGGTTTGTCATCATTGATCGATAACAATCAGTTTCCCACCTCTCCCACACTAACTTTATACAATACAAACTTGCAATGATTTCTTCCATTATTTGTTTTTTTTATGCATGAATACGATGTCTCTCCGTTCGTTGTTGGCATTTCCTGGTTAAATTTGCCGCCTTTACCAATGAAGTAATCATTAAAATAATTTGCAACATCAAATGGTTTCGTGATAAATCTGATTTGACGTGTGTGTGTGTGTGTGTATGTGTGTGTATGTGTGTGTGTGTATGTGTGTGTGTGTGTGTGTGTGTATGTGTGTATGTGTGTGTGTGTGTGTGTGTGTATGTGTATGTGTGTGTGTGTGTGGACAGCCTGAGTTGCACCGCTGCTGTCACCAGCACCTCATTGAAGTGTTCATTCTGAATGATTAAGTTAAGAGTTAAGGTTTGGGAAATGGTCAACACAAAAACATTCTAAACAAGTTCCTATCCCTGGGATTGAAGACGCGACCCAATGCGACAATGACCTTGCAAAACCCAAGCCTACTTGATGGTAATAGTGCTCACAGTTGCCCCTAGTGGCCGGTTTTGAAGGCATCTCCCGACGTCCTGGGTACCACAAGAGCTACTAATAACTAATAACACGTCGTGAGCTAAAATTATATTTGGTATTTTCCCGAATCCTGTTTTCTCTGTTTTATTTTTCCAGATTTACATTGTTTTAGTAGTTTGTTCTGAGTCCATGTCAAAGTTTAAATCACATCAGAAGACCATTCTTTTTTTAACTAACACATTTTGATGTTTTGGTGTAATTCCACCTTTAATTGCGCATTTAGCAAGAAAGTCATGTGTCTAGTGCTGTTTCTACTGTTACGCCTACTGCTGCAGTATGTCATGGCACAGTTCCTAAAACAATGGCCGTGGTTATCAGGGAGAGAGAGGGAAGTGGATAGTGAGAAAAGGACGGATAAGAGGAAGTGGGAGAGGAGAAGGAGAGAGGTAGAGGGAGAAAGGGGTAGAGATAGAAAAAGAGAAGGAAAGAAAGGAATGGAGGGTGTAGATTGGGAAAGAGTGGAGAAAGACAAGAAGAGAAAGAAAGGAATGGAGGGTGTAGATTGAGAAAGAGTGGAGAAAGACAAGAAGAGAAAGAAAGGGAGGGTGTAGATTGAGAAAGAGTGGAGAAAGACAAGAAGAGAAAGAAAGGGAGGGTGTAGATTGAGAAAGAGTGGAGAAAGACAAGAAGAGAAAGAAAGGAATGGAGGGTGTAGATTGAGAAAGAGTGGAGAAAGACAAGAAGAGAAATAAAGGAATGGAGGGTGTAGATTGAGAAAGAGTGGAGAAAGACAAGAAGAGAAATAAAGGAATGGAGGGTGTAGATTGAGAAAGAGTGGAGAAAGACAAGAAGAGAAAGAAAGGAATGGAGGGTGTAGATTGAGAAAGAGTGGAAAAAGACAAGAAGAGAAAGAAAGGAATGGAGGGTGTAGATTGAGAAAGAGTGGAGAAAGACAAGAAGAGAAAGAAAGGAATGGAGGGTGTAGATTGAGAACGAGTGGAGAAAGACAAGAAGAGAAAGAAAGGAAAGACTAGCAGCCTAATTACCATCCCATTACTATCCAATCAAGAGAGAGGAAGATCAAGATGAACAGAGAGAGGGAAGAGAGAAGAACAGAGAGAGGAAGAACAAGATGAACAGAGAGAGAGAAGAAGAACAAGACGAACAGAGAGAAGAGAGAGAGGAAGATCAAGATAAACAGAGAGAGAGAGAGGAAGAACAAGATGAACAGAGAGAGCGTGTGGGGAGCAGGGATGTGGCTAGGTGGAGAAAAATGGAGAGAGAGGTAAGGGAAAGAGGGAAAGCGGGGTGTCCAAGAGAGTAAGAGAGAAGAGCAGAGAAAATGAAAAAGAGGGAGACAAGAGGAGGAGAGGGATGAAGCAGAGAGGGAAGAGGAGGAAGATGAAGATGGGGAGGGAAGAGGAGGAAGATGAAGATAGGGCGGGAGAGTGAGAGAGACCAAGGAACACTGATAGAACAGACAAGGAAGGAGAAAAGGAGCGAGGATGAAGAGATAGGAAGGAGAGACGGAGAGGTGATTAACTATCAGCACATCAGCTTCACGAGCCTCTAAACACAACACACACAAACTCACAATCTTTCTCCGTCTCACACACACACACAAACTCACAATCTTTCTCCGTCTCACACACACACACCGCACATGGAAACCTCCGGGGTAACATTAAAACCATTGTGGTATGTAAACCTGATGTCTAGGACTTCCTACAAGCTAAATGCTCTGTTACGTTCTGAAGCTTCAGCTAATGTAGAAGTGTACCGAGGAACGTTTTAGTAGAAACAAACCAGTCTGGAGTTGTGGTCACTTCTCCCCTAAAGAGTTACAACCATTAACAACTAATTCTCTCCCTCTCCCTCCCTCCCATAATGAGGCTGAATACAATGAGCCTGCAGTCTAAAACACAAATGCAGGCGCACCCACCCACCCACACACTCCCTCCCTCCCTCTCTGTGTTCCCTATGATTCCAGTCTGTTGTAAATAATTGGATTTTGAGAAGCTTCTCTCTCTATCTACACCTTAATCAACCTGATTGATTAGACATTAGACTAGGTGGGTACTAGCCATATGCTGTATGTGTCTTCAAGGAGCCTCTAACTAACCCATATCGATGGCCACACACACACACACAGTGGGATCACTCCAGCTCATTTAGACAGAGTCCACCTCCAGCTGCTACTATATAATCAGCCATATCTCCCACAATGCACTCTGGGACAGAACATAAGAAACTGCTTCACAAATGGTACCTTATTTTTTCCCTCTATAGAGCACTACTGTTGACCAGGATCCATAGAGCTCTGGTCAAAAGTAGTGCACTATATAGGGAATAGGGTGTCATTTGAGATGGAACAACGGAAAAAATCTTTTCCACCTGTTTTTCATTATTTGTATCCCTGGAAAGCTCAAATGACTCATCACAGACATAAGCCAAGAAGTACATTCATTATTTTTATCTTTCATTTCTTCCAGAACTTTTTAAAAATATACAGAGAGTATCAGACAGCTGCACACACACTGTCCTAATATATACAGTATTTGTCATTTGTCCTAAAGTCTAGATAACACCCCCAACCCCACCAATCCAAAGACACACACACCAACCCACCCGCACACACACACCAGGGAATACTGCGAAGGTCGCATTAGCTTTCAAATAATCCAAGCGTGGCCAGGCTCTCTGTGGAGAGTGTCATTTATTATGTCCTGTACAGATAGAGAGCCCTGCTAGGGACAACCAACACCTTAACACTTCTAGGTGACAGGGAGAGCTATGAGACCTGAATAGTACAGATCAGTGGAGGCTCATCAGAGGAGGAAGGGGAGGACCATCCTCCTCAGTGAATCTCATTAAAATATTAAAATATTTTTGATAAAGTTATCCTTTTTTAGATAAAACTACACTCAATATAATCACGTCACCAAATAATTCATTAAAACACACTGTTTCGCAATGGTCTACAGTAGCCTTAACAGCACTCTGTAGGGTAGCACCATGGTGTAGCTGGAGGACAGCTAGCTTCCGTCCTCCGCTGGGTACATTGACTTCAATTCAAAACCTAGGAGGCTCAGGTTCTCACCCCCTTCCAAAGACGTACACAGTAATTATGACAACTTCCAGAGGACATCCTCCAACCTTTGCTGAGCTTGCGCATGAACTGAGGTTTTGTCCACCCAATCAAAGAATCAGAGAATTAATCTGGCACTGAAAGCACAAGCAACAGCTAACTAGCACTGCAGTGCATATAATGTGGTGAGTATTGGACTCAAAGAACGAGATTCATTTCTTAAGCAAGCGAGAGAGAGAGAGAGAGAGGGAGAGATTTTTTTCACTTACTTAGTTAGCGAATGCAGCTAACTAGTTTAACCTACTCAAACACCCAGCTCAAACAGAGAGGGATACTATGTTAGCTAGCTGGCTATGGCTATCCAACACTGGAACTCTTCCAAGTCAAGTTAAACTTTTGGTTTTATACATTTATTGGCATCGGTGTAACTGCTAAACTGCTTGCTGACTGACTGTACTGCATGACTGTAGCGAGTTTACTAATGCATTTGTTCTAGTAGCTATGTTGACTAGCTATGATGTTAACTAATATGGTGACAATGATGTAGGCTGTGTAGAGGTTATTATATGAAGGTTTCTCACCTGGTCACAGACAACTGTTGTATTGTGCACTGAAGTCCACAAGCGAAGGAAAAGGTGAGAGGGGGAGAGTGCGTAGATGCGAGAAGGAATTATACAATGAGGAAACTGATGATGCTGTTTGTATGTGGCTGCTATGAAAGTGAACTGTGTTTGCGTGTGATCAGTAGTGGATCCTTTCTGCCGATTCTGTTGAAAAATGTTTCTTAAATGGAAGCAAACAGAATGAAACGGGGATAAACATATGTGAATTTGTCCAATAGAAACTCTCATTTCCAGCTGTTGAACTAATGATTACATCCTAGATCATCTAGATGCAGGCCAGAGTGTCCAAGGTGGTACTGAATGTGTCACAGTCTGTCACCTTGGTTACTCTAATGTTTCTGTTGACCTGTGCACCTACGTTGTAAACTTTAATTCATAAGGTAAGTTGTACAGTAGCAACTTCATAATGGGTACAGGGAAAATGTGAGTGTACTGTAGTAGCCTACACCTTTCAATGTTACATTGATTCTTTTGAAAAAAAAGTGTCCTCCCTCATTTTAAACGTCACTGACCGCCACTGGTACAGGTGTAGGATCTTAATTTGATCACCCTGTTGTTGCAGGAAATGTCCAGCGTATACAAGGCTAAAAAAGGCTTCTAAAGTTTGTCATTTCCACGTTAAAATTTCAGACAAAAAATGTATCAACCCCTACAAAAAACATTCATTATAATCCACACAATAATCAGCAATTCCTGTTTCTGCAGGAATTATTATTTTCCTGCTGGGAGAAATTGGTCAAATTAAGATCCTACATCTTTTGGTGGCCTAGCACCCTAACACACACACACACACACACACGTGTTAGTAGAATGAACTATGGTAATCTCTCTATGACTAATGACAGAGAGAGACAGAGAAACAAAGGGAATTGAAATGTCCCTAAGATCACCAAAGGCTTCCTCTGATCACACACCCGTCTCTCTCTGTATTATTCAACTCCCTTGATAGAATTGGTATACTATCTGCCTGCAGTCACATTGACGGTCTATTCTCCCTGCATCGGTGGGCTGTGTGTGTGTGTGTGTGTGTGTGTGTGTGTGTGTGTGTGTGTGTGTGTTTAGACTGATGGGATTTCTCTCCTTACATGCTCTGTGATGTACATCTCAGGTGGTTAATTCACACTGTTTGGCAGTGAGCAAGACGATTGTCAGATGTGTATATGTGTGTGTGTGTGTTATTTATTGACATTAGTTGGCAGTAGCTCAAGACAATGGAGATTACACACATTCACTGTTCTACTGAGAAGTGACAAATACAGCAGGAGACCTCTCTGGTACCATGTATAGTGTCTGTCTGTCTCTCTCACACTGTCTGTCTGTCTGCCTGCCTGCCTGTCTGTCTGTCTGTCTGCCTGTGTTCCAGTTTCAGTGATTTACCCTGGGGGTCAGGGTGTGTGAGTTATGATGGTGTTATTGATCCAGCCAGCCTTGGTGTGTAACAGGCCAGACCTGATTGAGCCTCTCGCAATGTATTACACAGCAAATAATATCACACAACTACACACATCAAATAATATCTGGGCAAATATGGACCTAGCTGTCTCAGTGCTAGAAGCTGGGATTCAGGTTATACGAGAAGTAGAAGTTACATGTAGGAAGTAAAGGTGACCTTGTCAGGCTTTTAAAGGCTGAATTTGTCCAATAGAAACTATCGTTTGCAACTGTTAACCTAATGATTACATCCTAGATCATCTAGATGCAGGCCAGAGTGTGCAAGGTGGTACTGAATGTGTCACAGTCTGTCATCTTGGTTACTCTAATGTTTCTGTTGACCTGTGCACCTACGTTGTAAACTTTCATTCATAAGGTAAGTTGTACAGTAGCAGGTTCATAATGGGTACAGGGAAAATGTGAGTGTACTGTAGTAGCCTACACCTTTCAATGTTACATTGAGCTGGGTGAATGGAATAGGAATGACAGTCATCCAATATGCTGTAATAGAAATAAGGCAGAGCTCATCAAAAAGTGTCCTCCCTCATTTTAAACACCACTGACCGCCACTGGTACACATTTAGGATCTTCATTTGTTTTGCAGGAAATGTCCAGTGTAAGGAGAGGTGGAGGGAGGAGGGTGGAGAGAAGGAGAAGTGGAGGGAGGAGGGTGGAGAGAAGGAGGGGTGGAGGGAGGAGAGAAGGAGAGGTGGAGGGAGGAGAGAAGGAGAGGTGGAGGGAGGAGGGTGGAGAGAAGGAGGGGTGGAGGGAGGAGAGAAGGAGAGGTGGAGGGAGGAGAGAAGGAGAGGTGGAGGATGGAGGGAGGTAGAGAAGGGGAGATGGAGGGAGGAGAGAAGGAGAGGTGGAGGGAGGAGAGAAGGAGAGGTGGAGGGAGGAGGGTGGAGAGAAGGAGGGGTGGAGGGAGGAGAGAAGGAGAGGTGGAGGGAGGAGAGAAGGAGAGGTGGAGGGAGGAGGGTGGAGAGAAGGGAGAGATGGAGGGAGGAGAGAAGGAGAGGTGGAGGGAGGAGAGAAGGAGAGGTGGAGGGAGGAGAGGGTGGAGAGAAGGAGAGGTGGAGGATGGAGGGAGGTAGAGAAGGAGAGATGGAGAGAAGGAGAGGTGGAGGGAGGAGAGAAGGAGAGGTGGAGGGAGGAGGGTGGAGAGAAGGAGGGGTGGAGGGAGGAGAGAAGGAGAGGTGGAGGATGAAGGGAGGAGGGTGGAGAGAAGGAGAGGTGGAGGGAGGAGGGTGGAGCGAAGGAGAGGTGGAGGATGAAGGGAGGAGGGTGGAGAGAAGGAGAGGTGGAGGATGAAGGGAGGAGGGTGGAGAGGTGGAGGATGAAGGGAGGAGGGTGGAGAAGTGGAGGATGTAGGGAGGTGGGTGGAGAGGTGGAGGATGAAGGGAGGAGGTCGGAGAGAAGGAGAGGTGGAGGATGAAGGGAGGAGGGTGGAGAAGTGGGAGGATGAAGGGAGGTGGGTGGAGAGGTGGAGGATGAAGGGAGGAGGGTGGAGAGGTGGAGGATGAAGGGAGGAGGGTGGAGAGATGGAGGATGTAGGGAGGTGGGTGGAGAGGTGGAGGATGAAGGGAGGAGGGTGGAGAGAAGGAGAGGTGGAGGATGAAGGGAGGAGGGTGGAGAAGTGGAGGATGAAGGGAGGTGGGTGGAGAGGTGGAGGATGAAGGGAGGAGGGTGGAGAGGTGGAGGATGAAGGGAGGAGGGTGGAGGGTGAAGGGAGGAGGGTGGAGAGAAGAGGTGGAGGATGAAGGGAGGAGGGTGGAGAAGGAGGTGGAGGATGAAGGGAGGAAGGTGGAGAGAAGGAGAGGTGGAGGATGAAGGGAGGAGGGTGGAGAGAAGGAGAGGTGGAGGATGAAGGGAGGAGGGTGGAGAGATGGAGGATGAAGGGAGGAGGGTGGAGAGGTGGAGGATGAAGGGAGGTGGGTGGAGAGGTGGAGGATGAAGGGAGGTGGGTGGAGAGGTGGAGGATGAAGGGAGGAGGGTGGAGAGAAGGAGAGGTGGAGGATAAAGGGAGGAAGGGGGAGAGAAGGAGAGGTGGAGGATGAAGGGAGGAGGGTGGAGAGGTGGAGGATGAAGGGAGGTGGGTGGAGAATGAAGGGAGGAGGGTGGAGAGGTGGAGGATGAAGGGAGGAGGGTGGAGAGGTGGAGGATGAAGGGAGGAGGGTGGAGAGAAGGAGGATGAAGGGAGGAGGGTGGAGAGAAGGAGAGGTGGAGGATGAAGGGAGGAAGGTGGAGTATGAAGGGAGGTGGAGGATGGAGGGAGGTAGAGAGAAGGAGAGGTGGAGGATGGAGGGAGGTAGAGAGAAGGAGAGGTGGAGGATGGAGGGAGGTAGAGAGAAGGAGAGGTGGAGGATGGAGGGAGGTAGAGAGAAGGAGAGGTGGAGGGAGGTAGAGAGAAGGAGAGGTGGAGGGAGGTAGAGAGAAGGAGAGGTGGAGGGAGGTAGAGAGAAGGAGAGGTGGAGGGAGGTAGAGAGAAGGAGAGGTGGAGGGAGGTAGAGAGAAGGAGAGGTGGAGGGAGGTAGAGAGAAGGAGAGGTGGAGGAGGTAGAGAGAAGGAGAGGTGGAGGGAGGTAGAGAGAAGGAGAGGTGGAGGGAGGTAGAGAGAAGGAGAGGTGGAGGGAGGTAGAGAGAAGGAGAGGTGGAGGGAGGTAGAGAAGAGAGGTGGAGAGGTAGAGGAGGGAGGTGGAGGGAGGTAGAGAGAAGGAGAGGTGGAGGGAGGTAGAGAGAAGGAGAGGTGGAGGGAGGTAGAGAGAAGGAGAGGTGGAGGATGGAGGGAGGTAGAGAGAAGGAGAGGTGGAGGATGGAGGGAGGTAGAGAGAAGGAGAGGTGGAGGATGGGAGGTAGAGAGAAGGAGAGGTGGATGATGAAGGGAGGAGGGTGGAGAGAAGGAGAGGTGGAGGATGGAGGGAGGTAGAGAGAAGGAGAGGTGGAGAGAAGGAGAGGTGGAGGATGGGAGGGAAGGGAGGGAGGGGTGTTAGTGACCTTGAGGAGTTATGGTCAGTATAGTCGTAATCCTCCCTCAGAGAGCCATTGGCTTAATTCGATTTATCTCTCTCTCTCACACACACACACACACACACACACACACAAACACAAACAGTCTCACTCAGGGACCACTAAACCAGACTGAGAGGAGCACTGTGACATATTGCATTGAGAGGAGCACTGTGACATATTGCATTGAGAGGAGCACTGTGACATATTGCATTGAGAGGAGCACTGTGACATATTGCATTGAGAGGAGCACTGTGACATATTGCATTGAGAGGAGCACTGTGACATATTGCATTGAGAGGAGCACTGTGACATATTGCATTGAGAGGAGCACTGTGACATATTGCATTGTGGGAGTTCTAGTAGCCTACACTGTGCCCCAACACTGAGAAGATAAATGACTAACCTAAGGCACAAGCAAAGCTCGAAATGTAAAATAAATATGTTATCGTGAACAAAGATATCATTAAAAGTGTTGTAGGCAACTCATCCACAGACGACATACAAAGATGTAAAACAAATATATTACAATGAAAGAGTCTTATAGAGGCGCCGTGCTGCTGTCTCCTGTCTTCTCTCTGATTGGCCGACGCGCTTGAGAGAACAGCTAACAAACCATTCAATCACCCCTGACGAAGGATGCTTCGATATTCTGAAATCTTTTAAGTTGACATTTTAATTACCCTCTAATCTATAATTGATTTTCCAGTTGCTGCTAATGTGTTT
>NW_027040259.1:0-41976 GCF_034236695.1 Oncorhynchus nerka
GACTATATTACATGAATTTATTGTGATGGTGTGACTATATTACATGGATTCATTGTGATGGTGTAGACTATATTACATGGATTTATTGTGATGGTGTAGACTATATTACATGGATTTATTGTGATGGTGTAGACTATATTACATGGATTTATTGTGATGGTGTAGACTATATTACATGGATTTATTGTGATGGTGTAGACTATATTACATGGATTTATTGTGATGGTGTAGGTAGACTATATTACATGGATTTATTGTGATGGTGTAGACTATATTACATGGATTTATTGTGATGGTGTAGGTAGACTATATTACATGGATTTATTGTGATGGTGTAGGTAGACTATATTACATGGATTTATTGTGATGGTGTAGACTATATTACATGGATTTATTGTGATGGTGTAGACTATATTACATGGATTTATTGTGATGGTGTAGGTAGACTATATTACATGGATTTATTGTGATGGTGTAGACTATATTACATGGATTTATTGTGATGGTGTAGGTAGACTATATTACATGGATTTATTGTGATGGTGTAGACTATATTACATGGATTTATTGTGATGGTGTAGGTAGACTATATTACATGGATTTATTGTGATGGTGTAGGTAGACTATTACATGGATTTATTGTGATGGTGTAGGTAGACTATATTACATGGATTTATTGTGATGGTGTAGGTAGACTATATTACATGGATTTATTGTGATGGTGTAGGTAGACTATATTACATGGATTTATTGTGATGGTGTAGACTATATTACATGGATTTATTGTGATGGTGTAGGTAGACTATATTACATGGATTTATTGTGATGGTGTAGGTAGACTATATTACATGGATTTATTGTGATGGTGTAGGTAGACTATATTACATGGATTTATTGTGATGGTGTAGACTATATTACATGGATTTATTGTGATGGTGTAGGTAGACTATATTACATGGATTTATTGTGATGGTGTAGACTATATTACATGGATTTATTGTGATGGTGTAGACTATATTACATGGATTTATTGTGATGGTGTAGACTATATTACATGGATTTATTGTGATGGTGTAGACTATATTACATGGATTTATTGTGATGGTGTAGACTATATTACATGGATTTGTTAGACTTTTTAAAGTGTAGATGTTCCAAAGATCTGCATCAGTGTCTTGTAGGATATGTGGAAGCCAGGAAATGCTGAATGTGTTTGGCAATTACCATGAAGACCGCCAGTCACTTGCTTGTCAATCACCGGTTTACCAAATATCATGACCACCACAGCCATGGTTGTAATGCTTTGGGGTGGGAGTTTAGCCATAGCCCCAGGGTTAAATGTCCTGACCACCACAGCCATGGTTGTAATGCTTTGGGTGGGAGTTTAGCCATAGCCCCAGGGTTAAATGTCCTGACCACCACAGCCCTAGCCATGGTTGTAATGCTTTGGGGTGGGAGTTTAGCCATAGCCCCAGGGTTAAATGTCCTGACCACCACAGCCCTAGCCATGGTTGTAATGCTTTGGGGTGGGAGTTTAGCCATAGCCCCAGGGTTAAATGTCCTGACCACCACAGCCATGGTTGTAGCCCCAGGGTTAAGACCTAGTCGATGCCCTGGGATGTCTGGTGACCACGGGAAGTCTCAGCTGAAGGACAGCTCGTACCGAGCCGGTAACCTAGCAAGCATCATACACTTAAAGGGGAAGTTCACTATTTTGCAACTTGATGTTCGATGGTTCCTAATATACTGATCTTCCCCTTTAATAACAAACAATCGCTATTAAAGTTAATAAATGATGATTAATTCTATTGATTAGAAGATTAATAATAGTTGTGTGATGGAACAGGACAGACTGCAGTCACAGGTACACTGCCCTCTACTGGCCCTCCAATGCCACTACCACCAGCATATAGACAGGACAGACTGTAATCACAGGTACACTGCCCTCTACTGGCCCTCCAATGCCACTACCACCAGCATATAGACAGGACAGACTGCAGTCACAGGTACACTGCCCTCTACTGGCCCTCCAATGCCACTACCACCAGCATATAGACAGGACAGACTGCAGTCACAGGTACACTGCCCTCTACTGGCCCTCCAATGCCACTACCACCAGCATATAGACAGGACAGACTGCAATCACAGGTACACTGCCCTCTACTGGCCCTCCAATGCCACTACCACCAGCATATAGACAGGACAGACTGCAATCACAGGTACACTGCCCTCTACTGGCCCTCCAATGCCACTACCACCAGCATATAGACAGGACAGACTGCAGTCACAGGTACACTGCCCTCTACTGGCCCTCCAATGCCACTACCACCAGCATATAGACAGGACAGACTGCAGTCACAGGTACACTGCCCTCTACTGGCCCTCCAATGCCACTACCACCAGCATATAGACAGGACAGACTGCAGTCACAGGTACACTGCCCTCTACTGGCCCTCCAATGCCACTACCACCAGCATATAGACAGGACAGACTGCAGTCACAGGTACACTGCCCTCTACTGGCCCTCCAATGCCACTACCACCAGCATATAGACAGGACAGACTGCAGTCACAGGTACACTGCCCTCTACTGGCCCTCCAATGCCACTACCACCAGCATATAGACAGGACAGACTGCAGTCACAGGTACACTGCCCTCTACTGGCCCTCCAATGCCACTACCACCAGCATATAGACAGGACAGACTGCAGTCACAGGTACACTGCCCTCTACTGGCCCTCCAATGCCACTACCACCAGCATATAGACAGGACAGACTGCAGTCACAGGTACACTGCCCTCTACTGGCCCTCCAATGCCACTACCACCAGCATATAGACAGGACAGACTGCAATCACAGGTACACTGCCCTCTACTGGCCCTCCAATGCCACTACCACCAGCATATAGACAGGACAGACTGCAATCACAGGTACACTGCCCTCTACTGGCCCTCCAATGCCACTACCACCAGCATATAGACAGGACAGACTGCAATCACAGGTACACTGCCCTCTACTGGCCCTCCAATGCCACTACCACCAGCATATAGACAGGACAGACTGCAATCACAGGTACACTGCCCTCTACTGGCCCTCCAATGCCACTACCACCAGCATATAGACAGGACAGACTGCAGTCACAGGTACACTACCCTCTACTGGCCCTCCAATGCCACTACCACCAGCATATAGACAGGACAGACTGTAATCACAGGTACTACACTGCCCTCTACTGGCCCTCCAATGCCACTACCACCAGCATATAGACAGGACAGACTGCAGTCACAGGTACACTGCCCTCTACTGGCCCTCCAATGCCACTACCACCAGCATATAGACAGGACAGACTGTAATCACAGGTACACTGCCCTCTACTGGCCCTCCAATGCCACTACCACCAGCATATAGTCTGTCTGTCCTACCTCAGTAGCGTACAGTATATCCATGATCTTGGAGAGTGTTGGGCTGGTGTTGGTCTCATTCTCCTGACAGATCAGCTCGATATCTCTCAGCTTACTGAAGTAGAAATCTCTCTCCTTCTCAAGACCATCCACTGTCAGTTTCAGGTCCAACATCTATACACACACACACACACACATATGATGAGGAAAAGGGAGAGGTAGGTAGGTGGAGGGAGAGGCAGGTAGGTGGGTGGAGGGAGAGGTAGGTAGGTGGAGGGAGAGGCAGGTAGGTGGGTGGAGGGAGAGGCAGGTAGGTGGAGGGAGAGGCAGGTAGGTGGAGGGAGAGGCAAGTAGGTGGAGGGAGAGGCAAGTAGGTGGAGGGAGAGGCAGGTAGGTGGAGGGAGAGGCAGGTAGGTGGAGGGAGAGGCAGGTAGGTGGAGGGAGAGGCAGGTAGGTGGAGGGAGAGGCAGGTAGGTGGAGGGAGAGGCAGGTAGGTGGAGAGAGAGGCAGGTAGGTGGAGAGAGAGGTAGGAGAGGTGGAGAGGAGGTAGGCAGGTGGAGAGAGAGGTAGGAGAGGTGGAGAGAGAGGTAGGCAGGTGGAGGGAGATGCAGGTAGGTGGAGAGAGAAGCAGGTAGGTGGAGGGAGAAGCGGGTAGGTGGAGGGAGAAGCGGGTAGGTGGAGGGAGAAGCGGGTAGGTGGAGAGAGGGGCAGGAGAGATAGGTAGGTGGGGAGAGGGGTAGGCAGGTGAAGCGAGGGTAGGAGAGGTGGAGAGTGGGGTGGGAGAGGGGGGTAGGTGGGGAGAGGGGTAGGCAGGTGGAGAGAGGGGTAGGAGAGGTGGAGGGAGAGGTAGGTAGGTGGAGGGAGAGGCAGGTAGGTGGAGGGAGAAGCAGGTAGGTGGGAGAGAGGGGGTAGGAGGGGTAGGCAGGTGGAGAGAGGGGTAGGAGAGGTGGAGGGAGAGGTAGGTAGGTGGAGGGAGAGGCAGGTAGGTGGAGGGAGAAGCAGGTAGGTGGAGAGAGCGATAGGAGAGATAGGTAGGTGGAGAGAGGGGTAGGAGAGGTGAGGAGAGAGAGGTAGGTAGGTGGGGAGAGGGGTAGGCAGGTGAAGCGAGGGGTAGGAGAGGTGGAGAGTGAGGTAGGAGAGTGGGAGAGGGGTAGGTAGGTGGGGAGAGGGGTAGGAGGGGTAGGCAGGTGGAGAGAGGGGTAGGAGAGGGAGAGAGGGGTAGGAGAGGTAGGGAGGGGTAGGAGAGGTAGGTGGAGGGAGGGGTAAGAGAGGTAGGTGGAGGGAGGGGTAGGAGAGGTGGAGAGGGGTAGGTAGGTGGAGAGAGGGTAGGAGTGTTGGAGAGAGGAGTAGGAGTGTTGGAGAGAGGAGTAGGAGGGTTGGAGAGAGGAGTAGGAGGGTTGGAGAGAGGGGTAGGAGGGTTGGAGAGAGGGGTAGGAGGGTTGGAGAGAGGGTAGGATTGTTGGAGAGAGGGGTAGGAGGTAGGTAGGTGGAGATTGGGGTAGGAGGTACGTAGGTGGAGATTGGGGTAAGAGAGGGGTAGGTGGAGAGAGGGGTAGGAGGTAGGTAGGTGGAGATTGGGGTAGGATGTACGTAGGTGGAGATTGGGGTAAGAGGGGTAAGGAGGTAGGTAGGTGGAGAGAGGGGTAGGAGGTAGGTAGGTGGAGAGAGGGGTAGGAGGTACGTAGGTGGAGATTGGGGTAAGAGAGGGGTAGGAGGTAGGTAGGTGGAGAGAGGGGTAGGAGGTAGGTAGGTGGAGAGAGGGGTAGGAGGTAGGTAGGTGGAGAGAGGGGTAGGAGGTCGATAGGTGGAGAGAGGGGTAGGAGGTAGGTAGGTGGAGAGTAAATATCACAGTTACAAAGGTATTCAGACCCTACTCAGCAATTCGTTGAAGCACCTTTGGCAGCGAATACAGCCTCAAGTCTTGGGTATGACGCTACAAGCTTGGCACACCTGTATTTGGGGAGTTTCTCCCATTCTTCTCTGCAGATCCTTTCAATCTGTCAGGTTGGATGGGGAACTTTGCTGCACAGCTATTTTCAGGTCTATCCAGAAAGGTTCGATTGGGTTTAACTCCGGGCTCTGGCTGGGTCACTCAAGGACATTCAGATACGTGTCCCGAAGCCACTCCTGTGTTGTCTTTGCTGTGTGCATAGGGTCGTTGTCCTGTTGGAAGGTGAACCGTCGCCCCAGTCTGAGGTCCTCTGGAGTAGGTTGTCATCAAGGATCGCTCTGTTCATCTTTCCCTCGATCCTGACTAGTCTCCCAGTCCCTGCCGCTGAAAAACATCTCCACAACAGAGATAGAGATGGTTCCTGGTTTCCTCCAGATGTGACACTTGGCATTCAGCACAGAGTTCAATCTTGGTTTCATCAGACCAGAGAATCTTGTTTCTGAGAGTCGTTTAGGTGCCTTTTGGTAAACTCCAAGCGGGCTGTCATGTGCCTTTTACTGAGGAGCGGCTTTAGTCTGGCCACTCTACCATAAAGGCCTGATTAGTGGAGTGCTGCAGGACCTCCCCCGATTGCTCAGTTTGGCCTGGGAGGCCAGCTCTAAGAAGAGTCTTGGTGTTTCCAAACCTCTTCCATTTAAGACAGGTCTGTGCCTTTCCAGATCATGTCCAATCAATTGAATTGAACACAGGTGGACTCCAACCACATCTCAAGGATGGTCAATGGGAAACCGGATGCACCGGAGATCCATTTCAAGTCTCATAGTAAAGGGTCTGAATATTTATGTAAATAAGGTATTTCTGTTTTGTATTTGTAATACATTTTCTAAAAAACAGTTTTCGCTTTGTCATTATGGAGTATTGTGTGTAGATTGAGGATTTTTAAAATACATTTTAGAATAAGGATGTAACATAACACTTTCCCGAAGGCACTGTAAATCAAACATTTAGAAATAAAAATATAAAGAGAATAAATTAGGTACTTCTTTGATAAGAATTCTTATTTTCATGTTTGTATTTCTGTGTGTGTGTGTGTGTGTGTGTGTGTGTGTGTACCTGCTGGTTCAGTTCTAGTATCTCAGCGTCTGACGCTCTGGTGGGCGTCGCCCTGCGGATGGGGGCGGACTGTATCTGCCTCGGGGGGGCGTGGAATGTCTTGGTCGCCGTGGGAGACGTCCTCTGGGGGCCTGGACACACAACCAATCTTAACCACTCTCACTAGCACCCAATCAACAGCTACCTACATCAGTTCTACTATAATAACCTGAAAAAACTACTTGCTAAAAGTTCAAACAAACACAGGAAAACAAAGCACCTGTTTCATACCGTAGAGGAAGAAAACAAAGCACCTGTTTCATACCGTAGAGGAAGAAAACAAAGCACCTGTTTCATACCGTAGAGGAAGAAAACAAAGCACCTGTTTCATACCGTAGAGGGAGAAAACAAAGCACCTGTTTCATACCGTAGAGGGAGAAAACAAAGCACCTGTTTCAGACCGTAGAGGAAGAAAACAAAGCACCTGTTTCATACCGTAGAGGGAGAAAACAAAGCACCTGTTTCATACCGTAGAGGAAGAAAACAAAGCACCTGTTTCATACCGTAGAGGGAGAAAACAAAGTCAAAACCCTTTATAGCAGCACATGAACACAGGCAGGATGGATCACTTTTACATGGGGTGGAGGAAGAGGAGGGTCATTTGGGTTTGTGGAAATGAGATGACCTGGTGAGGACATGATGATGTAGCAGAGGAGGTGTGTACCTGGGCTGGGTGAGGACATGATGATGTAGCAGAGGAGGTGTGTACCTGGGTTGGGTGAGGACATGATGATGTAGCAGAGGAGGTGTGTACCTGGGTTGGGTGAGGACATGATGATGTAGCAGAGGAGGTGTGTACCTGGGCTGGGTGAGGGGATGATGATGTAGCAGAGGAGGTGTGTACCTGGGCTGGGTGAGGACATGATGATAATGATGTAGCAGAGGAGGTGTGTACCTGGGCTGGGTGAGGACATGATGATGTAGCAGAGGAGGTGTGTACCTGGGTTGGGTGAGGACATGATGATGTAGCAGAGGAGGTGTGTACCTGGGCTGGGTGAGGACATGATGATGTAGCAGAGGAGGTGTGTACCTGGGCTGGGTGAGGACATGATAATGTAGCAGAGGAGGTGTGTACCTGGGCTGGGTGAAGACATGATGATGTAGCAGAGGAGGTGTGTACCTGGGCTGGGTGAGGACATGATGATGTAGCAGAGGAGGTGTGTACCTGGGCTGGGTGAGGACATGATGATGTAGCAGAGGAGGTGTGTACCTGGGCTGGGTGAGGACATGATGATGTAGCAGAGGAGGTGTGTACCTGGGCTGGGTGAAGACATGATGATGTAGCAGAGGAGGTGTGTACCTGGGCTGGGTGAGGACATTATGATGTAGTAGAGGAGGTGATATGATAAGAGGGTGTGTTTGTACCTGGGTTGGGTGAGGGGGCGCCCTCCTGCCCCTGGCGTGTGGCCACAGGGTCATACTCCTTCCCATCGTAGTTGGCATCAAAAAACTTCTTAAACCACTGGATGAACTCAAAGTTATCCTGAAACCTCCCCTTCACCAGCCTCTCTACTGGGATGATCTGAGACAGAGAGACAGAGATACTTTATTCACCCTTCACCAGCCTCTACTGGGATGGTCTGAGACAGAGAGATACTTTATTCACCCTTCACCAGCCTCTACTGGGATGGTCTGAGACAGAGAGACAGAGAGATACTTTATTCACCCTTCACCAGCCTCTCTACTGGGATGATCTGAGACAGAGAGACAGAGATACTTTATTCACCCTTCACCAGCCTCTACTGGGATGGTCTGAGACAGAGAGACAGAGAGATACTTTATTCACCCTTCAACAGCCTCTACTGGGATGGTCTGAGACAGAGAGATACTTTATTCACCCTTCACCAGCCTCTACTGGGATGGTCTGAGACAGAGAGACAGAGATACTTTATTCACCCTTCACCAGCCTCTACTGGGATGGTCTGAGACAGAGAGATACTTTATTCACCCTTCACCAGCCTCTCTACTGGGATGGTCTGAGACAGACTTTAACCCTTCACCAGCCTCTCTACTGGGATAATCTGAGACAGAGAGACAGAGATACTTTATTCACCCTTCACCAGCCTCTCTACTGGGATGGTCTGAGACAGAGAGACAGAGAGATACTTTATTCACCCTTCACCAGCCTCTCTACTGGGATGGTCTGAGACAGAGAGACAGAGAGATACTTTATTCACCCTTCACCAGCCTCTACTGGGATGGTCTGAGACAGAGAGATACTTTATTCACCCTTCACCAGCCTCTACTGGGATGGTCTGAGACAGAGAGACAGAGAGATACTTTATTCACCCTTCACCAGCCTCTCTACTGGGATGGTCTGAGACAGAGAGACAGAGAGATACTTTATTCACCCTTCACCAGCCTCTACTGGGATGGTCTGAGACAGAGAGACAGAGAGATACTTTATTCACCCTTCACCAGCCTCTCTACTGGGATGGTCTGAGACAGAGAGATACTTTATTCACCCTTCACCAGCCTCTACTGGGATGGTCTGAGACAGAGAGATACTTTATTCACCCTTCACCAGCCTCTACTGGGATGGTCTGAGACAGAGAGACAGAGAGATACTTTATTCACCCTTCACCAGCCTCTACTGGGATGGTCTGAGACAGAGAGACAGAGAGATACTTTATTCACCCTTCACCAGCCTCTACTGGGATGGTCTGAGACAGAGAGACAGAGAGATACTTTATTCACCCTTCACCAGCCTCTACTGGGATGGTCTGAGACAGAGAGATACTTTATTCACCCTTCACCAGCCTCTCTACTGGGATGGTCTGAGACAGAGAGACAGAGAGATACTTTATTCACCCTTCACCAGCCTCTCTACTGGGATGGTCTGAGACAGAGAGACAGAGAGATACTTTATTCACCCTTCACCAGCCTCTCTACTGGGATGGTCTGAGACAGAGAGACAGATACTTTAACCCTTCACTAGTCTCTCTACTGGGATGATCTGAGACAGAGAGATATTAGACCCAACCAAATCATGAGAAAACAAAAAGATAATTACTTGACACATTGGAAAGTATTAACAAAAAAAACCGAGCAAACTAGAATGCTATTTGGCCCTAAACAGAGAGTACACAGTGGCAGAATACCTGACCACTGTGACTGACCCAAAATTAAGGAAAGCTTTGACTATGTACAGACTTAGTGAGCATAGCCTTGCTATTGAGAAAGGCCGCCGTAGGCAGACATGGCTCTCAAGAGAAGACAGGCTATGTGCTCAATGCCCACAAAATGATGTGGAAACTGAGCTGCACTTCCTAACCTCCTGCCCAATGTATGACCATATTAGAGAGACATATTTCCCTCAGATTACACAGATCCACAAAGAATTCGAAAACAAATCCAATTTTGAAAAACTCCCATATCTACTGGGTGAAATTCCACAGTGTGACATCACAGCAGCAAGATTTGTGACCTGTTGCCACGAGAAAAGGGCAACCAGTGAAGAACAAACACCATTGTAAATACAACCCATATTTATGTTTATTTATTTTATCTTGTGTCCTTTAACCATTTGTACATTGTTAAAACACTGTATATATATATATGACATTTGTAATGTCTTTATTGATTTGAAACTTCTGTATGTTTACTGTTTAATTTTTATAGTTTATTTCACTTTATATATTATCTACCTCACTTGCTTTGGCAATATCGTCATCTCCCGTCTGGATTACTGCAACTCGCTGTTGGCTGGGCTCCCTGCCTGTGCCATTAAACCCCTACAACTCATCCAGAACGCCGCAGCCCGTCTGGTGTTCAACCTTCCCAAGTTCTCTCACGTCACCCCGCTCCTCTCTCTCTCAATTTGTAAGTCGCTCTGGATAAGAGCGTCTGCTAAATGACTTAAATGTATGTAAATGTAATATCAACACATGTTTCCCATGCCAATAAAGCCCTTGAATTGAGATACTTTATTCACCCTTCACCAGCCTCTACTGGGATGGTCTGAGACAGACTTTAACCCTTCACCAGCCTCTCTACTGGGATGGTCTGAGACAGACAGGGACTTTAACCCTTCACCAGCCTCTCTACTGGGATGGTCTGAGACAGACTTTAACCCTTCACCAGCCTCTCTACTGGGATGGTCTGAGACAGACTTTAACCCTTCACCAGCCTCTCTACTGGGATGGTCTGAGACAGACTTTAACCCTTCACCAGCCTCTCTACTGGGATGGTCTGAGACAGACTTTAACCCTTCACCAGCCTCTCTACTGGGATGGTCTGAGACAGACTTTAACCCTTCACCAGCCTCTCTACTGGGATGGTCTGAGACAGACTTTAACCCTTCACCAGCCTCTCTACTGGGATGGTCTGAGACAGACAGGGACTTTAACCCTTCACCAGCCTCTCTACTGGGATGGTCTGAGACAGACTTTAACCCTTCACCAGCCTCTCTACTGGGATGGTCTGAGACAGACTTTAACCCTTCACCAGCCTCTCTACTGGGATGGTCTGAGACAGACTTTAACCCTTCACCAGCCTCTACTGGGATGGTCTGAGACAGACTTTAACCCTTCACCAGCCTCTACTGGGATGGTCTGAGACAGAGAGACAGAGATACTTTATTCACCCTTCACCAGCCTCTCTACTGGGATGGTCTGAGACAGAGAGACAGAGAGATACTTTATTCACCCTTCACCAGCCTCTACTGGGATGGTCTGAGACAGACTTTAACCCTTCACCAGCCTCTCTACTGGGATGTTCTGAGACAGACTTTAACCCTTCACCAGCCTCTCTACTGGGATGGTCTGAGACAGACTTTAACCCTTCACCAGCCTCTCTACTGGGATGGTCTGAGACAGACAGGGACTTTAACCCTTCACCAGCCTCTCTACTGGGATGGTCTGAGACAGACAGGGACTTTAACCCTTCACCAGCCTCTCTACTGGGATGGTCTGACACAGACTTTAACCCTTCACCAGCCTCTCTACTGGGATGGTCTGAGACAGACTTTAACCCTTCACCAGCCTCTCTACTGGGATGGTCTGAGACAGACTTTAACCCTTCACCAGCCTCTCTACTGGGATGGTCTGAGACAGACTTTAACCCTTCACCAGCCTCTCTACTGGGATGGTCTGAGACAGACTTTAACCCTTCACCAGCCTCTCTACTGGGATGGTCTGACACAGACTTTAACCCTTCACCAGCCTCTCTACTGGGATGGTCTGAGACAGACTTTAACCCTTCACCAGCCTCTCTACTGGGATGGTCTGAGACAGACAGGGACTTTAACCCTTCACCAGCCTCTCTACTGGGATGGTCTGACACAGACTTTAACCCTTCACCAGCCTCTCTACTGGGATGGTCTGAGACAGACTTTAACCCTTCACCAGCCTCTCTACTGGGATGGTCTGAGACAGACTTTAACCCTTCACCAGCCTCTCTACTGGGATGGTCTGAGACAGACTTTAACCCTTCACCAGCCTCTCTACTGGGAGAGAGGGGTGGGAGATCTTGGATTCAAACAAAAATGAAGTAAAACAAGCTTATGTGTATACCTACATGTGTATACCTACAAACCATCTTGATCTTGTGAGCTTAGTGCATTAGGAAAGTATTCAGACCCTTTGACTTATGCCACATTGTGTTACGTTACAGCCTCAAAAACGCTTTTTTGAATTTTTTACTCACAAAACAAACAAAATATATACGCTTTACTCAGTACTTTGTTGAAGCACCTTTGGCAGCGATTACAGCCTCAAGTCTTGGGTATGACGCCACAAGCTTGGCACACCTGTATTTGGGGAGTTTCTCCCATTCTTCTCTGCAGATCCTTTCAACCTGTCAGGTTGAATGGGAGCAATCGCTGCACAGATATTTTCAGGTCTCTCCAGAGATGTTCGATCAAGTTCAAGTCCGGACAATCAGAGACTTGTCCCGAAGCCACTCCTGTGTTGTCTTGGCTGTGTGCTTAGGGTCGTTGTCCTGTTGGAAGGTGAACCTTCACCTCCAGTCTGAGATCCTGAGCGCTCTGGAGCAGGTTTTCATCAAGGATCTCTGTACTATGCTCTCCCAGTCCCTGCAGCTGAACAACATCCCCATAGCATGATGCTGCCACCACCATGCTTCACTAGTCTCCCAGTCCCTGAACAACATCCATACAGCATGATGCTGCCACCACCATGCTTCACTAGTCTCCCAGTCCCTGCCGCTGAACAACATCCCCACAGCATGATGCTGCCACCACCATGCTTCACTAGTCTCCCAGTCCCTGAACAACATCCATACAGCATGATGCTGCCACCACCATGCTTCACTAGTCTCCCAGTCCCTGCAGCTGAACAACATCCCCACAGCATGATGCTGCCACCACCATGCTTCACTAGTCTCCCAGTCCCTGCAGCTGAACAACATCCCCACAGCATGATGCTGCCACCACCATGCTTTACTAGTCTCCCAGTCCCTGCCGCTGAACAACATCCCCACAGCATGATGCTGCCACCACCATGCTTCACTAGTCTCCCAGTCCCTGCAGCTGAATAACATCCCGACAGCATGATGCTGCCACCACCATGCTTCACTAGTCTCCCAGTCCCTGCAGCTGAACAACATCCCCACAGCATGATGCTGCCACCACCATGCTTCACTAGTCTCCCAGTCCCTGCAGCTGAACAACATCCCCACAGCATGATGCTGCCACCACCATGCTTTACTAGTCTCCCAGTCCCTGCCGCTGAACAACATCCCCACAGCATGATGCTGCCACCACCATGCTTCACTAGTCTCCCAGTCCCTGCAGCTGAACAACATCCCCACAGCATGATGCTGCCACCACCATGCTTCACTAGTCTCCCAGTCCCTGCCGCTGAACAACATCCCCACAGCATGATGCTGCCCCCACCATGCTTCACTAGTCTCCCAGTCCCTGAACAACATCCATACAGCATGATGCTGCTTCACCGTAGGGATGGTGCTAGGTTTCCTCCAGACTTGGCATTCAGGCCAAAGAGTTCAATCTTGTTTCTGAGAGTCGTTTAGGTGCCTTTTGGAAAATTCCAAGCGGGCTGTCATGTGCCTTTTCCTGAGGAGTGGATTCCGTCTGGCCACTCTACCTTAAAGGCCTGATTGGTGGAGTGCTGCAGAGATGGTTGTCCTTCTGGAAGGTTCTCCCATCTCCACAGAGGAACTCTAGGACTCTGTCAGTGTCCATCGGGTTCTTGGTCAGGGAGGTCCCCAGGCCCTTCTCCCCCGATTGCTCAGTTTGACTGGGCAGCCAGCTCTATGAAGAGTCTTGGTGGTTCCAAACTTCTTCCATTTAAGAATGATGGAGGCCACTGTGTTCTTGGGGACCTTCAATGCTTCAGAATGATGGAGGCCACTGTGTTCTTGGGGACCTTCAATGCTGCAGAATGATGGAGGCCACTGTGTTCTTGGGGACCTTCAATGCTGCAGAATGATGGAGGCCACTGTGTTCTTGGGGACCTTCAATGCTGCAGAATGATGGAGGCCACTGTGTTCTTGGGGACCTTCAATGCTGCAGAATGATGGAGGCCACTGTGTTCTTGGGGACCTTCAATGCTGCAGAAATGTCTTGGTACCCTTCCCCAGATCTGTGCCTCGACACAATCCTGTCTCCGAGCTCTACGGACAATTCATTCGACCTCAAGGCTTGGTTTTTGCTCTGACATGCACTGTCAACTGTGGGACCTAATATTGACAGGTGTGTGCCTTTCCAAATCATGTCCAATCAATTGATTGTAGAAACATCTCAAGGATGATCAATGGAAACAGGATGCACCTGAGCTCAATTTCGAGTCTCATAGGAAAGGGTCTGAATACTAAATAAGGTATTTTTGTTTTTATTTTTTGCAAACATTTCTAAAAACGTGTTTTTGCTTTGTCATTCTGGGGGTATTGTGATGTCATTCTGGGGTATTGTGATGTCATTCTGGGGGTATTGTGATGTCATTCTGGGGTATTGTGATGTCATTCTGGGGGTATTGTGATGTCATTCTGGGGTATTGTGATGTCATTCTGGGGGTATTGTGATGTCATTCTGGGGTATTGTGATGTCATTCTGGGGTATTGTGATGTCATTATGGGGTATTGTGATGTCATTCTGGGGGTATTGTGATGTCATTATGGGGGTATTGTGATGTCATTCTGGGGGTATTGTGATGTCATTACGGGGGTATTGTGATGTCATTACGGGGGTATTGTGATGTCATTCTGGGGTATTGTGATGTCATTCTGGGGGTATTGTGATGTCATTACGGGGGTATTGTGATGTCATTATGGGGGTATTGTGATGTCATTCTGGAGGTATTGTGATGTCATTCTGGGGTATTGTGATGTCATTCTGGGGGTATTGTGATGTCATTCTGGGGTATTGTGATGTCATTCTGGGGTATTGTGATGTCATTCTGGGGTATTGTGATGTCATTCTGGGGGTATTGTGATGTCATTCTGGGGGTATTGTGATGTCATTCTGGGGGTATTGTGATGTCATTCTGGGGGGGTATTGTGATGTCATTACGGGGTATTGTGATGTCATTATGGGGTATTGTGATGTCATTCTGGGGTATTGTGATGTCATTCTGGGTGTATTGTGATGTCATTCTGGGGGTATTGTGATGTCATTCTGGGGTATTGTGATGTCATTCTGGGGTATTGTGATGTCATTCTGGGGGTATTGTGATGTCATTCTGGGGTATTGTGATGTCATTCTGGGGTATTGTGATGTCATTCTGGTTATGGGGTATTGTGATGTCATTCTGGGGTATTGTGATGTCATTCTGGGGTATTGTGATGTCATTCTGGGGTATTGTGATGTCATTCTGGGGTATTGTGATGTCATTCTGGTTATGGGCATTCTGGTTATGGGGTATTGTGATGTCATTCTGGGGTATTGTGATGTCATTCTGGGGTATTGTGATGTCATTCTGGGGTATTGTGATGTCATTCTGGGGGTATTGTGATGTCATTCTGGGGTATTGTGATGTCATTCTGGGGGTATTGTGATGTCATTCTGGGGTATTGTGATGTCATTCTGGGGTATTGTGATGTCATTCTGGGGTATTGTGATGTCATTCTGGAGTATTGTGATGTCATTCTGGGGTATTGTGATGTCATTCTGGGGTATTGTGATGTCATTCTGGGGGTATTGTGATGTCATTCTGGGGTATTGTGATGTCATTATGGGGGTATTGTGATGTCATTCTGGGGTATTGTGATGTCATTCTGGGGGTATTGTGATGTCATTCTGGGGTATTGTGATGTCATTCTGGGGTATTGTGATGTCATTCTGGGGTATTGTGATGTCATTCTGGGGTATTGTGATGTCATTCTGGGGGTATTGTGATGTCATTCTAGGGTATTGTGATGTCATTCTGGGGTATTGTGATGTCATTCTGGGGTATTGTGATGTCATTCTGGGGGTATTGTGATGTCATTCTGCGGGGTATTGTGATGTCATTCTGGGGGTATTGTGATGTCATTCTGGGGTATTGTGATGTCATTATGGGGTATTGTGATGTCATTCTGGGGTATTGTGATGTCATTCTGGGGGTATTGTGATGTCATTCTGGGGTATTGTGATGTCATTATGGGGGTATTGTGATGTCATTCTGGGGGTATTGTGATGTCATTCTGGGGTATTGTGATGTCATTATGGGGTATTGTGATGTCATTCTGGGGGTATTGTGATGTCATTCTGGGGTATTGTGATGTCATTCTGGGGGTATTGTGATGTCATTCTGGGGGTATTGTGATGTCATTCTGGGGGTATTGTGATGTCATTCTGGGGTATTGTGATGTCATTCTGGGGTATTGTGATGTCTGGGGTATTGTGATGTCATTCTGGGGTATTGTGATGTCATTCTGGGGGTATTGTGATGTCATTACGGGGGTATTGTGATGTCATTCTGGGGGTATTGTGATGTCATTCTGGGGGTATTGTGATGTCATTACGGGGGTATTGTGATGTCATTATGGGGGTATTGTGATGTCATTCTGGGGTATTGTGATGTCATTCTGGGTGTATTGTGATGTCATTCTGGGGGTATTGTGATGTCATTCTGGGGTATTGTGATGTCATTCTGGGGTATTGTGATGTCATTCTGGGGGTATTGTGATGTCATTCTGGGGGTATTGTGATGTCATTCTGGGGTATTGTGATGTCATTCTGGTTATGGGGTATTGTGATGTCATTCTGGGGTATTGTGATGTCATTCTGGGGTATTGTGATGTCATTCTGGGGTATTGTGATGTCATTCTGGGGGTATTGTGATGTCATTCTGGGGTATTGTGATGTCATTCTGGTTATGGGCATTCTGGTTATGGGGTATTGTGATGTCATTCTGGGGTATTGTGATGTCATTCTGGGTATTGTGATGTCATTCTGGGGTATTGTGATGTCATTCTGGGGGTATTGTGATGTCATTCTGGGGTATTGTGATGTCATTCTGGGGTATGTCATTCTGGGGTATTGTGATGTCATTCTGGAGTATTGTGATGTCATTCTGGGGTATTGTGATGTCATTCTGGGGGTATTGTGATGTCATTCTGGGGTATTGTGATGTCATTCTGGGGGTATTGTGATGTCATTCTGGGGTATTGTGATGTCATTATGGGGGTATTGTGATGTCATTCTGGGGTATTGTGATGTCATTCTGGGGTATTGTGATGTCATTCTGGGGTATTGTGATGTCATTCTGGGGTATTGTGATGTCATTCTGGGGTATTGTGATGTCATTCTGGGGGTATTGTGATGTCATTCTAGGGTATTGTGATGTCATTCTGGGGGTATTGTGATGTCATTCTGGGGTATTGTGATGTCATTCTGGGGGTATTGTGATGTCATTCTGCGGGGTATTGTGATGTCATTCTGGGGTATTGTGATGTCATTCTGGGGTATTGTGATGTCATTATGGGGTATTGTGATGTCATTCTGGGGTATTGTGATGTCATTCTGGGGGTATTGTGATGTCATTCTGGGGTATTGTGATGTCATTCTGGGGTATTGTGATGTCATTCTGGGGTATTGTGATGTCATTCTGGGGGTATTGTGATGTCATTCTGGGGTATTGTGATGTCATTATGGGGTATTGTGATGTCATTCTGGGGTATTGTGATGTCATTCTGGGGTATTGTGATGTCATTCTGGGGTATTGTGATGTCATTCTGGGGTATTGTGATGTCATTCTGGGGTATTGTGTGGATTGAGGGAAAAAAATATTTTATCCATTTTAGAAAAAGGTTGTAACGTAACAAAATTTGGAAAATGGAAAGGGGTCTGAAAACATCCCAAACTGTACATTGTGTTTTGGCTACACGGATACAGTCTGGCCACGATTCAAACTGTTTAAGCCCCTCCCTCTCCCTCCACGATATGGCTGCACCAATCAGCATCCTCTGATAATCTGTGGGGGTAGTTGAGTTGATGACGACAACGAGAAGCGCCCCTATACTTGGCGCTGAAGTTGAAAATCATAACAACAATGGCTGCTGGACTTCCTGACGGGCCGCCCACCAGTGGTAGGTAACAACACATCCGCCCACCAGTGGTAGGTAACAACACATCCGCCCACCAGTGGTAGGTAACAACACATCCGCCCACCAGTGGTGGGTAACAACACATCCGCCCACCAGTGGTGGGTAACAACACATCCGCCCACCAGTGGTAAGGGTAGGTAACAACATCCGCCCACCAGTGGTAAGGTAACAACACATCCGCCCACCAGTGGTAAGGGTAGGTAACAACACATCCGCCCACCAGTGGTAAGGGTAGGTAACAACACATCCGCCCACCAGTGGTAGGTAACAACACATCCGCCCACCAGTGGTAGGTAACAACACATCCGCCCACCAGTGGTAGGTAACAACACATCCGCCCACCAGTGGTAGGTAACAACACATCCGCCCACCAGTGGTAAGGGTAGGTAACAACACATCCGCCCACCAGTGGTAAGGGTAGGTAACAACACATCCGCCCACCAGTGGTAAGGGTAGGTAACAACACATCCGCCCACCAGTGGTGGGTAACAACACATCCGCCCACCAGTGGTGGGTAACAACACATCCGCCCACCAGTGGTGGGTAACAACACATCCGCCCACCAGTGGTAAGGGTAGGTAACAACACATCCGCCCACCAGTGGTAAGGGTAGGTAACAACACATCCGCCCACCAGTGGTAAGGGTAGGTAACAACACATCCGCCACCAGTGGTGGGTAACAACACATCCGCCCACCAGTGGTGGGGTAACAACACATCCGCCCACCAGTGGTGGGTAACAACACATCCGCCCACCAGTGGTAGGGTAGGTAACAACACATCCGCCCACCAGTGGTAAGGGTAGGTAACAACACATCCGCCCACCAGTGGTAGGTAACAACACATCCGCCCACCAGTGGTAAGGGTAGGTAACACACATCCGCCCACCAGTGGTAGGTAACAACACATCCGCCCACCAGTGGTAAGGGTAGGTAACAACACATCCGCCCACCAGTGGTGGGTAACAACACATCCGCCCACCAGTGGTAAGGGTAGGTAACAACACATCCGCCCACCAGTGGTAGGTAACAACACATCCGCCCACCAGTGGTAAGGGTAGGTAACAACACATCCGCCCACCAGTGGTAGGTAACAACACATCCGCCCACCAGTGGTAAGGTTAGGTAACAACACATCCGCCCACAAGTGGTGGGTAACAACACATCCGCCCACCAGTGGTAGGTAACAACACATCCGCCCACCAGTGGTAGGTAACAACACATCCGCCCACCAGTGGTAGGTAACAACACATCCGCCCACCAGTGGTGGGTAACAACACATCCGCCCACCAGTGGTGGGTAACAACACATCCGCCCACCAGTGGTAGGTAACAACACATCCGCCCACCAGTGGTAGGTAACAACACATCCGCCCACCAGTGGTAAGGGTAGGTAACACATCCGCCCACCAGTGGTAGGTAGCAACATCCGCCCACCAGTGGTGGTAACAACACATCTGCCCACCAGTGGTAAGGGTAGGTAACAACACATCCGCCCACCAGTGGTAGGTAACAACACATCCGCCCACCAGTGGTAAGGGTAGGTAACAACACATCCGCCCACCAGTGGTAAGGGTAGGTAACAACACATCCGCCCACCAGTGGTAAGGGTAGGTAACAACACATCCGCCCACCAGTGGTAAGGGTAGGTAACAACACATCCGCCACCAGTGGTAGGTAACAACACATCCGCCCCACCAGTGGTAAGGGTAGGTAACAACACATCCGCCCACCAGTGGTAGGTAACAACACATCCGCCCACCAGTGGTAGGTAACAACACATCCGCCCACCAGTGGTAAGGGTAGGTAACAACACATCCGCCCACCAGTGGTAGGTAACAACACATCCGCCCGCCACGCTGATCCTCAACACGGGGAACCTCAGGGTGCGTGCTCAGTCCCCACCTGTACACCCTGTTCACTCATGACTGCAAGGCGACTCCAACACCACCATTAAGTTTGCCGATGACACGACAGTGGTAGGCCTGATCAACGACAAGACAGCCAATAGGGAGGACGTCAGAGACCTGGCCATGTGGTGCCAGAACAAGAACCTCTCCCTCAACGTGATCAAGACAAAGGAGATGATTGTGGACTACAGATTTTATTTGACATACAAACATAGTCCCTATTCATTTGAGCCGAATACACTGACGAGGAGTTGAGACAATTACGGACAGACTTGTGGTGACTGGCTGGGTAGACTGGAAGAGGACAGACTAGTGGTGAAGGCTGGGTAGAATGGAGGAGGACAGACTAGTGGTGATGGCTGAGGTAGAATGGAGGAGGACAGACTAGTGGTGATGGCTGGGTGGAATGGAGGAGGACAGACTAGTGGTGATGGCTGGGTAGAATGGAGGAGGACAGACTAGTGGTGATGGCTGGGGTAGAATGGAGGAGGACAGACTAGTGGTAATGGCTGGGTGGAATGAAGGAGGACAGACTAGTGGTGATGGCTGGGGTAGAATGGAGGAGGACAGACTAGTGGTGATGGCTGGGGTAGAATGGAGGAGGACAGACTAGTGGTGATGGCTGGGTAGAATGGAGGAGGACAGACTAGTGGTGAAGGCTGGGAAGAATGGAGGAGGACAGACTAGTGGTGATGGCTGGGTAGAATGGAGGAGGACAGACTAGTGGTGATGGCTGGGGTAGAATGGAGGGAGGACAGACTAGTGGTGATGGCTGGGGTAGAATGGAGGGGAGGACAGACTAGTGGTGATGGCTGGACAGTAGAATGGAGGAGGACAGACTAGTGGTGATGGCTGGGTAGAATGGAGGAGGACAGACTAGTGGTGATGGCTGGGGTAGAATGGAGGACAGACTAGTGGTGATGGCTGGGTGGAATGGAGGAGGACAGACTAGTGGTAATGGCTGGGTGGAATGGAGGAGGACAGACTAGTGGTGATAGCTGGGTAGAATGGAGGAGGACAGACTATAGCTGGGTGGAATAGCTAGTGGGTAGAATGGAGGAGGACAGACTAGTGGTGATGGCTGGGGTAGAATGGAGGAGGACAGACTAGTGGTGATGGCTGGGGTAGAATGGAGGAGGACAGACTAGTGGTGATGGCTGGGGTAGAATGGAGGAGGACAGACTAGTGGTGATGGCTGGGGTAGAATGGAGGAGGAGGACAGACTAGTGGTAATGGCTGGGTGGAATGGAGGAGGACAGACTAGTGGTGATTGGCTGGGTAGAATGGAGGAGGACAGACTAGTGGTGATGGCTGGGTAGAATGGAGGAGGACAGACTAGTGGTGATGGCTGGGTAGAATGGAGGAGGACAGACAAGTGGTGATGGCTGGGTAGAATGGAGGAGGACAGACTAGTGGTGATGGCTGGGGTAGAATGGAGGAGGACAGACTAGTGGTGATGGCTGGGGTAGAATGGAGGAGGACAGACTAGTGGTAATGGCTGGGTAGAATGGAGGAGGACAGACTAGTGGTGATGGCTGGGTAGAATGGAGGAGGACAGACAAGTGGTGATGGCTGGGTAGAATGGAGGAGGACAGACTAGTGGTGATGGCTGGGGTAGAATGGAGGAGGACAGACTAGTGGTGATGGCTGGGGTAGAATGGAGGAGGACAGACTAGTGGTGATGGCTGGGTAGGATGGAGGAGGACAGACTAGTGGTGATGGCTGGGTAGAATGGAGGAGGACAGACTAGTGGTGATGGCTGGGTAGAATGGAGGAGGACAGACTAGTGGTGTTAGTGTACCTTGTCTACACCCATTCTCTTGAAGGAGGCCTGTAGGACCTTGAAGTTTTTGATGAACTCATGTTCCAGCCGGGCTGAGAACTTCACCTTCTTCAGCAGGACACAGCCAGGGAACAACATGTCCATGAACTGACAATACGCTGCACCTACACACACATTATTTACAAGTTATCAATTATTAGGACTAGGTCGTGATTCATTTATACAGTTGTATCAACATGAGGCATTTACAAGTTATCAATTATTGTTAATGAAATGAAATGTATGTGCGTGTTACCTGAACACAGTTGTTCTACCTTGGTGTAGGTGAGTCGTAGAGAGTCGTTGACCCAGGACAGCATCTCATGACGACTCAGGTTCTCCAGAGCCGAAGAGATGGAGAATACATTCACCGCCATCAGCCTGCAACACACAGGTGTTTACATTATATAATTACAACGTATACGCCTCTAGTCAGTCTATAGGGAGGTAGATCAGTGACACCTCTAGTCATTCTATAGGGAGGTAGATCAGTGATACCTCTAGTCAGTCTATAGGGAGGTAGATCAGTGACACCTCTAGTCAGTCTATAGGGAGGTAGATCAGTGATACCTCTAGTCAGTCTATAGGGAGGTAGATCAGTGATACCTCTAGTCAGTCTATAGGGAGGTAGATCAGTGACACCTCTAGTCAGTCTATAGGAGGTAGATCAGTGATACCTCTAGTCAGTCTATAGGGAGGTAGATCAGTGATACCTCTAGTCAGTCTATAGGGAGGTAGATCAGTGACACCTCTAGTCAGTCTATAGGGAGGTAGATCAGTGATACCTCTAGTCAGTCTATAGGGAGGTAGATCAGTGACACCTCTAGTCAGTCTATAGGGAGGTAGATCAGTGATACCTCTAGTCAGTCTATAGGGAGGTAGATCAGTGATACCTCTAGTCAGTCTATAGGAGGTAGATCAGTGACACCTCTAGTCAGTCTATAGGGAGGTAGATCAGTGATACCTCTAGTCAGTCTATAGGGAGGTAGATCAGTGATACCTCTAGTCAGTCTATAGGGAGGTAGATCAGTGATACCTCTAGTCAGTCTATAGGGAGGTAGATCAGTGATACCTCTAGTCAGTCTATAGGGAGGTAGATCAGTGATACCTCTAGTCAGTCTATAGGGAGGTAGATCAGTGATACCTCTAGTCAGTCTATAGGGAGGTAGATCAGTGATACCTCTAGTCAGTCTATAGGGAGGTAGATCAGTGATACAGTGCCTTGCGAAAGTATTCGGCCCCCTTGAACTTTGCGACCTTTTGCCACATTTCAGGCTTCAAACATAAAGATATAAAACTGTATATTTTTGTGAAGAATCAACAACAACGACAGATTTGTACCTTGTCCGATTTGTACCTTGTTTGAACTTGCATCCTTCCGATTTACTAGTCCAATGCTCTAACCACTAGGCTACCCTGCCGCCCTGATCATGTGAGACAAAAATATGAAAATGTAATGTGCAATTTTAAAAGATTTTTATTAATCTACCAATTATAAAATTGAAATCCTTATTGGCTAAAACAATATTATTCGTCAATTTTTTACAATTTTATTTCCTCATTATCATGCAGTAGGTAGCCTAGTGGTTAGAGCGTTGGACTAGTAACCAGCAGGTAGCCTAGTGGTTAGAGCGTTGGACTAGTAACCAGCAGGTAGCCTAGTGGTTAGAGCGTTGGACTAGTAACCAGCAGGTAGCCTAGTGGTTAGAGCGTTGGACTAGTAACCAGCAGGTAGCCTAGTGGTTAGAGCGTTGGACTTGTAACCGGAAGGTTGTGAGTTCAAACCCCCGAGCTGACAAGGTACAAATCTGTTGTTCTGCCCCTGAACAGGCAGTTAACCCACCGTTCCCAGGCCGTCATTGAAAATAAGAATGTGTTCTTAACTGACTTGCCTAGTTAAATAAAGGTAAAATAAATACAAATATGAAATCCTCGATCACTGTGGGTCAATCATTCACTGTGGGAGGGATTATCAGGGAATGGGTCGGGAAGTTTGAGACTCACAGAGTTGGTAGGGTTTCAAACCTGTCAATCATTCACTGTGGGGGGGATTATAAGGGAATGGGTTGGGAAGTTTGAGACTCACAGAGTTGGTAGGGTTTCAAACCTGTCAATCATTCACTGTGGGGGGGATTATAAGGGAATGGGTCTGGAAGTTTGAGACTCACAGAGTTGGTAGGGTTTCAAACCTGTCAATTAATTATTGGGTAATGGATTTTCAGGGATTAGTGATCTAGTCATTAAAAAAGTGATATAATTCATTGTGACAAAACAAAACAAATATCCATTCCCCCTGTTAGGAAACAGTGTAGAGTTGCAGGATATATTTTTTTATACTAACATTTCAGGCGCCCATGGTGATATGTGTGTGTCACTGATAAACGCCTCCCGATCAGAAGCCCCTAGGCCGGATAATGTGTTGGCATGTCACTGATGACAGACCGCTACTGCCTGCTTGTTGTTGACGGGGGAAAGTTGACTACTTGATCATAACATCGCAACGTCTAAATCAGTAAAGGACTTGTTCATCATCTAAGGACAACAGTCAAACAATATCTAGTTACAACGAAAACAATGTGACTACCTAGTAGTCAGTGGCTGTTTTAGCACAAATGTGAGTTGCTGCGTAGGGCTTGATTTAAGCTGCTAAAGACTTGCTGCAGAGCCAATGAATGAGCTGAGCTAACTGAGCTAAGCTAACTGAACCAACTGGAGCTAAGCTAACTGAACTAGCCTACAGTACGTAGATGCAAGCTAACGTTAGCTATACATAACGTTCGGTCTAGCCGGTCTGGCCAGCCGGTCCAGCACAATTCAACTATACTGTTTTCATCCAACCCCGCCTGGAGGCCTCCAGAAATATCCCTCTCTCTCTCTCTCACACACACACACACACACACACACACACACACACACACACACTGTGAGCCGCGCCGAATGGGACTCGAATGTGATGGCATTCGGGAATGTCTACCTGACTAGCTAACTATAAAAACTAAACTAACGTTAGTTGACAAAGTCCGCTTTTAAATAGTATACATCGTAGTGATAATAGTTAGTGACAGTCACTCACGCTCTAGTTTTGAAGAATCGTGCTGTTCTGAGCCTGTCCGGTCGATACTACTGCGTTGCTACAGCTTGTTCGTAGCAACCAGCTGCTGCCCCAACCGACCAACCACAGCTCAGCCGTCCGCCCTGCGCGTCCCATAGCGGCAGGTTTTCACCTGCGTCATAACGCAACTGCATCACCTCGGATCCCCGGGACACCATGATGGATCTACATCACCTGGCTCGTCTGAGGTTTGGCTGCCTGTCGACATACGGATAATATCTTGTCACTTTACTTTCGCCCTTTCAAATAGAACATAGTGACACATTTTTTGTTGTTGTAATGGGGTTTATTCTGCAGAATACATTAATATTAAAATGATAGTTTGAACAATGTTTTGAGGCTATATAGTGATTGTTTAAATTTAAAACAAAGCTTATATTTTGGGTTCTGATGGGGTACAACAGTTGAAGTAGTTATATTCTTCAAGAATCAATGGTTGCATATCAATTTATAAGTAAACACATTATATAGAAAAAGTAGATTTCCCCCTTTAAAGGTTAAACAATGTGGAATCATTAGTGTACAAGTATTTTACCTTTATTTAACTTAGCAAGTCCGTCAGGAACAAATATTTATTGACAATGACGGCCTAGGAACAGTGGGTTAACTGCCTTGTTCAGGGGTGGAACGACAGATTTTCAGCTTGCGGATTCGATCTAGCAACCTTTGTTACTTGCCCAGCGCTCTAACCACTACGCTACCTGCCGCCCCAGTAGGAGAGGGTAAAGGTTAAATTATGTGTTATCATTAGTTTATAAGAAGTCGAAGTGAGAAATGAATGATGTGGAATCATTAGTGTATAAGTAACAGAGGTGAGAGGTTAAATGATGTTAAATAGTGAATGTGATACAGCTGTGTAGCTCAATCTACCTGCTTTACTTGATCAACCTAGCCCTGCCCCTCTTCTCCTATTGGCAACAGAGGAAGGATCCCTGACCTGTGACCTCTGTTTTCCAGTGTGTCCTCTGCTTGGATGCACAGATTTCTCTCAATGGAGATGCTGGAAAAACCCTGTTGTACAAAACATTCTTCAATTCTCTTACAGTATTTCAATCCTTGGGGTCTCAGGCCGCTTTGACTCCAACTCTGTGAGCAATTGTGAAAACGTCTCTACCGGGTCAGAAGACACATTCTGCTCTTCCTTGTAGCCTTGGAAGCTGTAGCTGTGATGGCTAATACTGGACCTGGTAGTAGTGACCCCAGCTCACCATCCATTCCAAACCACTTCAATACAGGAACTGGACCTGGTAGTAGTGACCCCAGCTCACCATCCATTCCACACCACTTCAATACAGGAACTGGACCTGGTAGTAGTGACCCCAGCTCACCATCCATTCCACTTCAATACAGGAACTGGACCTGGTAGGAGTGACCCCAGCTCACCATCCATTCCATACCACTTCAATACAGGAAATGGACCTGGTAGTAGTGACCCCAGCTCACCATCCATTCCACTTCAATACAGGAACTGGACCTGGTAGTAGTGACCCCTGCTCACCATCCATTCCACACCACTTCAATACAGGAACTGGACCTGGTAGCTGCATTCGCTAGCTAAGTGAAAGTGAAAAATACAACAAAATATAGCTAACTATAGATATAGATAAAATATAGCTAGCTCTAACTAATTACACTTTGTGATACAAAATGGAATAAAAATGAACACATTTTTAAATACCCAACTAACTAACCCTACACTCATTAAAACCCACCCACCTCATTACCCTACTAACTAACCCTACACTCATTAAAACCCACCACCTCATTACCCTACTAACTAACTAACCCTACACTCATTAAAACCCACCACCTCATTACCCTACTAACTAACCCTACACTCATTAAAACCCACCACCACATTACCCTACTAACTAACCCTACACTCATTAAAACGCACCACCTCATTACCCTACTAACTAACCCTACACTCATTAAAACCCACCACCTCATTACCCTACTAACTAACCCTACACTCATTAAAACCCACCACCTCATTACCCTACTAACTAACTAACCCTACACTCATTAAAACCCACCACCTCATTACCATACTAACTAACCCTACACTCATTAAAACCCACCACCTCATTACCCTACTAACTAACTGACCCTACACTCATTAAAACCCACCACCTCATTACCCTACTAACTAACCCTACACTCATTAAAACCCACCACCCCATTACCCTACTAACTACACTCATTAAAACTTCTTCGGGATCGGTGTCCCTTCCACGGGACGGTTGAGCTAACATAGGTATTGGCAGAAAGTTTAAATTCTTGTTAACCTCTCTGGTACAAGTGGGACGGTAGCGTCCCCACCTCGGCAACAGCCAGTGAAATTGCAGGGCTCCAAATTCAAAACAACAAAAATCTCATAATTAAAATTCCTCAAACAAGGATTATACACCATTTGAAAGATAAACTTCTTGTAAATCCAACCTCTGTGTCGAATTCAAAAAGGCTTTACAGAGAGAGCACACCATGCGATTATGCTAGGTCTGCGCCTAGTAACAGAAAACCATACAGCCATTTTCCAGCCAAGGAGAGGGCTCACAAAAGTCAGAAGTAGCGATTAAATTAAACACTAACCTTTGATGATCTTCATCAGATGACACTCATAGGACTTCATGTTACACAATACATGTATGTTTTGTTCTATAAAGTTCATATACAAAAATCTCAGTTTACATTGGCGCGTTATGTTCAGAAATGCATTGTCTCTAACAAACATCCTGTGAAAGTGCAGAGAGCCACATCAAATGACAGAAATACTCATAATAAATATTGATCTAAGATACAAGTGTTTAACATACATTTAAAGATAAACTTCTCCTTAATGCAACCGCTGTGTCAGATTTCAAAAAGGCTTTTATGGCGAAAGCACACGGTGTGATTATATTAGGTCAGCACCTAGCCACAAAAACCATACAGTCATTCTCCAGCCAAGGAGAGGGCTCACAAAAGTCAGAAATAGCATTAAAATTAATCACTTACCTTTGGTGATCTTCATCTGGTGGCACTTCCAGGTCTCCATGTTAGACAAATGTTCGATAATGTCCCTCTTTATGTCCAAAAACCCCCAGTTCTGTTGGTGCTGTTTAGTTCAGAAATCCAAAGGCACAATGCGCACTCTCAACATCAAGATGAAAAGTCAAAAAAGTACAATAGAAGTTAGTAGAAACATGTCAAACTATGTTTAAAATCAATCCTAAGGTTGTTTTTGTCATCAATAATATTTCATCCGGACAAAAGCTTCGTCAATAGAAAAGGAGAAACAAGAAAGGCGCAGGACTCATGGCTGGAAATTTCCGCTGGCCTCTCATTGAAAGTGCTGTATCTCTCTCATTTTTCAGAGTAAAAGCCTGAAACAATGCCTAAAGACTGGCCACATGTAGAGGAAGCCATAGATATCGTGAACTGGGTCTTTGTATGGTGGATAGGCTTTCAATGGAAAAACAGCCTTTCAAAATAATAGTTGGATTTCCCTTCAGGTTTTCACCTGCCATATGAGTTCTGTTATCCTCAGACATTAGAAACTTGAGTGTTTTCTATCCAAATCTACTAATTATATGCATATCCTAGCTTCTGGGCCTAAGTAGCAGGCAGTTTAATTTGGGCACGCTTTTCATCCAAAATTAGTGAAGTTAATCTAACTGCACTGTCCAATTTACAGTAGCAATTACAGTGAAATAATACCATGCTATTGTTTGAGAGTGCACAATTTTGAACATTAAAAGTTATTAATGAACAAATTAGACACATTTGGGCAGTCTTGATACATTTTCAACAGATATGCAATGGTTCATTGGATCAGTCTAAAACGTTGCACATACACTCCTGCCATCTAGTGGCCAAAATCTATATTGCACCTAGTCTAGAATAATACATTGTGGCCTTTCTCTTGCATTTCAAAGATGGTACAAAAATTCTGTAGAACGGTTATTATCTTTTACCAGATCTATTGTGTTATATTCTCAAACATTCCTTTCACATTTCCACAAACTTCAAAGTGTTTCCTTTCAAATGGTACCAAGAATAATCATATCCTTGCTTCAAGGCCTGAGCTACAGGCAGTTAGATTTGGGTATGTCATTTTAGGTGAAGATTGAAGAATATTCTTAAGAGGTAAAACCCACCACCTCATTACCCTACCAACTAAACCTACACTCGTTAAAACCAACCACCTTATTTCACTAATATCTGATCCTACCCCAGGCCAACGACCTGAGAGGACAGACCTTAGTCCACTAGAGAGGACAGACCTTAGTCCACTAGAGAGGACAGACCTTAGTCCACTAGAGAGGACAGACCGTAGTCCACTAGAGAGGACAGACCGTAGTCCACTAGAGAGGACAGACCTTAGTCCATTAGAGAGGACAGACCTTAGTCCACTAGAGAGGACAGACCGTAGTCCACTAGAGAGGACAGACCGTAGTCCACTAGAGAGGACAGACCTTAATCCACTAGAGAGGACAGACCTTAGTCCACTAGAGAGGACAGACCTTAGTCCACTAGAGAGGACAGACCTTAGTCCACTAGAGAGGACAGACCTTAGTCCACTAGAGAGGACAGACCTTAGTCCACTAGAGAGGACAGACCTTAGTCCACTAGAGAGGACAGACCTTAGTCCACTAGAGAGGACAGACCGTAGTCCACTAGAGAGGACAGACCGTAGTCCACTAGAGAGGACAGACCGTAGTCCACTAGAGAGGACAGACCTTAGTCCACTAGAGAGGACAGATTTTAGTCCACTAGAGAGGACAGAACGTAGTCCACTACTTTAACCCTATCTGATACTTCCTCAGGCCAATGACCTGAAAAGACGGACACTACCACTCAACACACCTCTTCTGAAGTCAAATCTACTACCCCCAAGTACTTCTCTGCAGCTGCCACCACAACATCTATGTTCTGTGACCTATGTTCCATCTCTGCGGTACAGTTGATAAACATTGATATTAATGCTAAGAAGCCAACTTTACTGAAGCATGCAGTACCAGTCAAAAGTTTGGACACACCTACTCATTCAAGGGCTTTTCTACATTGTAGAATAATATTATTGGCCGTATTATTGGCCAAAGTGCAATCATTGGAAAACAAACTGGACATCTACGATTTAGACTATCCTACCAACGGGACATTAAAAACAGTAATATTTTATGTTGCACCAAGACTTGGCTGAACAGCGACACGGATAATCTAGAGCTGGCTGGCTTCTCCGTGCATCGGCAGGACAGAGCAGCTACGTCTGGTAAGATGAGGGAGGGTGTATCTATTTGTCAATAACTGCTGGTGCGCAATGTCTAATATTAAAGAAGTCTCGAGGTATTGCTCGCCTGAGGTAGAGTACCTTATGATAAGCTGTAGACCACACAATCTATCAAGAGAGTTCTTATTATTCGTAGCCATCTATTTACCACCACAAACCGATCCTGGCACTAAGACCACACTCAACGAGCTGTATAAGGACATAAGCAAACAAGAAAATGCTCAGAAGCGGTGCTCCTAGTGGCCGGGGACTTTAATGCAGGCAAACTGAAATCTGTTTTACCTCATTACAAAGGGGTTTCCCTTTGTAGTCCGTAATATTTTTCAAGCCCCAACCGACGAGCACCAGAGCCGGTGTAGTAGGTTTGAAACCCTTTGCCTGTTTGATGGCTCATCTGAGGGCATAGCAGGATTTCTAATAAGTGCTCAGTGTCCCACTCCTTGAAAGCCGCAGATCTAGCCTTTAGCTCAGTGCGGATGTTGCCTGTAATCCATGGCTTCTGGTTGGGAAATGTACGTAGGGTCACTGTGGGGACGACATCGTCGATGCACTTATTGATGAAGCCGGTGATTGGTGGTGTACTCCTCAATGTCATTCGATGAATCCCGAACATTCCAGTCTGTGCCAGCAAAACACTCCTGTAGTGTAGCATCCACTTCATCCGACCTCTTCTGTGTTGAGGGAGTCACTGGTACTTCCTGCTTTAATTTTTGCTCGTAAGCAGGAATCAGGAGGATAGAATTATGGTCAGATTTGCCAAATGGAGGGTGAGGGAGAGCTTTGTATGCGTCTCTGTGTGTGGAGTAAAGGTGGTCCAGATTTATTTTCTCTCTGGTTGTACATTTAACATGCTGATGGAAATTTGGTAAAATGAATTTAAGTTTCCCTGCATTAAAGTCCCAGGCCACTAGGAGCGCTGCCTCTGGGTGAGCCTTTTCTTGTTTGTTTATTATGGCAGAATACAGCTCATTCATTGCTGTCTTAGTGCCTCTGACTGTGGTGTTATGTAAACAGCTACGAAAAATACAGATAAACTCTTTAGGTACATAGTGTGGTCTACAGCTTATCATGAGATACTCTACCTCAGGCGTGTCATCTGATGAAGATCATCATATGTTAGTGGTTCATTTTATCTATATTTCTGCTTTTTGTGAATCCTCTCTTTGGCTGGAAAAATGGCTGTGTTATTCTGTGAATAGGCACTCACCTAACATAATTGTTTGGTTTGCTTTCGTCATAAAGCCTTTTTGAAATCGGACACTGTGGCTGGATTTACAACAAGTTTATCTTTAAAATGGTGTAAAATACATGTATGTTTGAGGAATTTTAATTATGGGATTTCTGTTGTTTTGAATTTGGTGCCCTGCAGTTTCACTGGCTGTTGAAGAGGTGGGACGCTTCCGTCTCACGTGCCCTAGAAAGGAAAAGGCCAGTCCGTGGGAAAAAGGCCAGTCCGTGGTGAGTGCCAGTCCGTGGTGTACTCTGCCAGACCGTGGTGAGTACTCTGCCAGTCGTGGTGAGTACTCTGCCACCGTGGTGAGTACTCTGTGGTGAGTACTCTGCCAGTCCGTGGTGAGTACTCTGCCACTCTACTCTCCGTGGTGAGTACTCTGCCAGTCCAGTACTCTGCCAGTCCGTGGTGAGTACTCTGCCAGTCCGTGGTGAGTACTCTGCCAGTCCGTGGTGAGTACTCTGCCAGTCCGTGGTGAGTACTCTGCCGAACCGTGGTGAGTACTCTGCCAGTCCGTGGTGAGTACTCTGCCAGTACTCTGCCACTCTGCCACCGTGGTGAGTACTCTGCCAGACCGTGGTGAGTACTCTGCCAGTCCGTGGTGAGTACTCTGCCAGTACTCTCCGTGGTGAGTACTCTGCCAGTCCGTGGTGAGTACTCTGCCCAGTACTCTGCCCGTGGTGAGTACTCTGCCAGACCGTGGTGAGTACAGTCCGTGGTGAGTACTCTGCCAGTCCGTACTCTGCCAGCCGTGGAGTACTCTGGTACTCTGCCAGACCGTGGTACTCTGTCCGTGGTGGTACTCTGCCAGTCCGTGGTGAGTACTCTGCCAGACCGTGGTGAGTACTCTGCCGTGGTGAGTACTCTGCCAGTCCCGTGGTGAAGTACTCTGCCAGACCGTGGTGAGTACTCTGCCAGTCCGTGGTGAGTACTCTGCCAGTCCGTGGTGAGTACTCTGCCAGACCGTGGTGAGTACTCTGCCAGTCCGTGGTGAGTACTCTGCCAGACCGTGGTGAGTACTCTGCCAGACCGTGGTGAGTACTCTGCCAGACCGTGGTGAGTACTCTGCCAGACCGTGGTGAGTACTCTGCCAATCCCAGTCCGTGGTGAGTACTCTGCCAGTCCGTGGTGAGTACTCTGCCGAACCGTGGTGAGTACTCTGCCACCGTGGTGAGTACTCTGCCAGCCAGTACTCTGCCAGTCCGTGGTGAGTACTCTGCCAGTCCGTGGTGAGTACTCTGCCAGTCCGTGGTGAGTACTCTGCCAGACCGTGGTGAGTACTCTGCCAGTCCGTGGTGAGTACTCTGCCAGACCGTGGTGAGTACTCTGCCAGTCCGTGGTGAGTACTCTGCCAGTCCGTGGTGAGTACTCTGCCAGACCGTGGTGAGTACTCTGCCAGACCGTGGTGAGTACTCTGCCAGACCGTGGTGAGTACTCTGCCAGACCGTGGTGAGTACTCTGCCAGTCCGTGGTGAGTAATCACAGTCCTGATGTCCAGAAGTTATTTTCGGACATAAGAGACGGTAGCGGCAACATTACGTACAAAATAAGTTACAAACAACGCAAATAAACACATTTTAAAAAACAATCGGTTTGCACGTAATCGTCTGCCTTCTTCTCCAAGCCATCTTACTAATCTCCCTCCTACATCATACTGCTGCTACATGCCCATAAACATGACACCTATAACACTACAGTGTATTTGGCACAAAAAAAGCATAACGCATATATTCTTACATGACTTTGTCAGGTAATGAAACAAAGCTCAAAAGAATAGACTGTCACCTCTGTTTCACCACGCTCCCCACCGGATCTGCACCGTAGAGCTCCTCACAACACCTTCCATTCCACCTCCAGAACTCAAACTGCCATCACTCTATTTGAACTTGACACCAATCTTCCTCGACATACTCTCTCCCTTGTTATTGCTAGACTCAAACCCATCCTCTGCCTCAGTCTTTTCAACCTCATCTCTCTTTCTCTCCAATCCTCCTCCCTTAACCAATTACTTGACTCCTGAAAATGTTAAACTTTTCCAAGCCAAAATCTATTTTTAGCCTCCTGGAGAGACATGCTAAGCCCTGTACTCCCTCCACTTCAAACTCGAGCCATCCAACATGTCAGTTCATGTTGTGAGAGCTCTTGATAGGTTGGAGGAGGTCCTCTGCAAGTTGTCATAATTATTGTGTAAGTCTATGGAAGGGGGTGAGAACCTTGAGCTTCCTAGGTTTTGTATTGAAGTCAATGTACTCAGAGGAGGACGGAAGCTAGCTGTCCTCCGGCTACACCATGGTGCTACCCTACAGAGTGCTGTTGAGGCTACTGTAGATCTTCAATGTACCCAGAGGAGGATGGAAGCTAGCTGTCCTCCGGCTACACCATGGTGCTACCCTACAGAGTGCTGTTGAGGCTACTGTAGATCTTCATGGTAAAACAGTGTGATTTAATAAATGATTTGGTGACGTGAATATATTTAGTACACTTTTATCTAAACAGAAATACACTGCTCAAAAAAATTAAGGGAACACTAAAATAACACATCCTAGATCTGAATGAATGAAACATTCTTATTAAATACTTTTTTCTTTACATAGTTGAATGTGCTGACAACAAAATCACACAGAAATTATCAATGGAAATCAAATTTATCAACCCATGGAGGTCTGGATTTGGAGTCACACTCAAAATTAAAGTGGAAAACCACACTACAGGCTGATCCAACTTTGATGTAATGTCCTTAAAACAAGTCAAAATGAGGCTCAGTAGTGTGTGTGGCCTCCACGTGCCTGTATGACCTCCCTACAACGCCTGGCCCGCCCCAGTCTGTGGTGCAACGTGGCGTTGGTGGATGGAGCGAGACATGATATCCCAGATGTGCTCAATTGTATTCAGGTCTGGGTAACGGGCGGGCCAGTCCATAGCATCAATGCCTTCCTCTTGCAGGAACTGCTGACACACTCCAGCCACATGAGGTCTAGCATTGTCTTGCAGGGCCAACCGCCCCAGCATATGGTCTCACAAGGGGTCTGAGGATCTCATCTCTGTACCTAATGGCAGTCAGGCTACCTCTGGCGAGCACATGGAGGGCTGTGCGGCCCCCAAAGAAATGCCACCCCACACCATGACTGACCCACCGCCAAACCGGTCATGCTGGAGGATGTTGCAGGCAGCAGAACGTTCTCCACGGCGTCTCCAGACTGTCACGTCTGTCACGTGCTCAGTGTGAACCTGCTTTCATCTGTGAAGAGCACAGGGCGCCAGTGGCGAATTTGCCAATATTAGTGTTCTCTGGCAAATGCCAAACATCTTGCACGGTGTTGGGCTGTAAGCACAACCCCCACTTGTGGATGTCTCTGGATGCTCTGGACACTACGCTGACAGACGCAGCAAACCTTATTGCCACAGCTCGCATTGATGTGCCATCCTGGATGAGCTGCACTACCTGAGCCACTTGTGTGGGTTGTAGACTCTGTCTCATGCTACCACTAGAGTGAAAGCACCGGCAGCATTCAAAAGTGACCAAAACATCAGCCAGGAAGCATAGGAACTGAGAAGTGGTCTGTGGTCACCACCTGCAGAACCACTCCTTTTTTGGGGGTGACTTGCTAATTGCCTATAATTTCCACCTGTTGTCTATTCCATTTGCAAGACAGCATGTGAAATGTAATGTCAATCAGTGTTGCTTCCTAAGTGGACAGTTTGATTTCACAGAAGTGTGATTGACTTGGAGTTACATTGTGTTGTTTAAGTGTTCCCTTTATTTTTTTAGCAGTGTACTTGTATACATTTTATATATATATATATATGAAATTCACTGAGGAGGATGGTCCTCCCCCTCCTCTGAGGAGCCTCCACTGACATACACATATGCCAATAAAAACACATGCCATGCCCCCCACCCCACATAGCTGCAACCATATCCACCCCACTTCTCCCTCTCTCCCCACATTGCCGTACCTCCACCCCCCCCCTTCTCACCCGATCTCTCAGTTTTAGTCAACTTAGCTGAAAAGATGCTCAGAACACATTGTAGTTCCACACCAACAACTCACTAGTGTACCATGTTGTGGACCTCATCAACATAACTCACCACTGAACCATGTGGTGGACCTCATCAATAACTCACCACTGAACCATGTGGTGGACCTCATCAATAACTCACCACTGAACCATGTGGTGGACCTCATCAATAACTCACCACTGAACCATGTTGTGGACCTCATCAATAACTCACCACTGAACCATGTGGTGGACCTCATCAACATAACTCACCACTGAACCATGTGGTGGACCTCATCAACATAACTCACCACTGAACCATGTGGTGGACCTCATCAATAACTCACCACTGAACCATGTGGTGGACCTCATCAATAACTCACCACTGAACCATGTGGTGGACCTCATCAACATAACTCACCACTGAACCATGTGGTGGACCTCATCAACATAACTCACCACTGAACCATGTGGTGGACCTCATCAACATAACTCACCACTGAACCATGTGGTGGACCTCATCAATAACTCACCACTGAACCATGCAGGTGGACCTCATCAACATAACTCACCACTGAACCATGTGGTGGACCTCATCAACATAACTCACCACTGAACCATGTGGTGGACCTCATCAATAACTCACCACTGAACCATGTGGTGGACCTCATCAACATAACTCACCACTGAACCATGTGGTGGACCTCATCAACATAACTCACCACTGAACCATGTTGTGGACCTCATCATGTTCCAATGTGATGCTCGCGGAACCAGGATGTTTGAAGTAGGCATCGCCATTTCTCTGAGCCAGAAAAGTTTCAGGAGTTCCTCCGTCTCACTTTGATCCGGTATGCGTGGCAGGGAGTTCAGAGTTCAGAACACGAACCTGATCTTTGATTGTGAAATCAGAGGAGAGAACTACTAGTACCATCGATCATCTCGTTTCTTTAGTTCAGTGTTCATAGCCTGTAGGTAGACAGGCCATTATGTCTTGTTTCTAGTTCAGTGTTTAGCCTGTAGGTAGACAGGCCATTATGTCTTGTTTCTTTAGTTCAGTGTTCATAATACAGCCCAGACAGGCCATAACGTCTCATTTCTTTAGTTCAGTGTTCATAGCCTGTAGGTAGGGCGAGCCGCCGTCTCATTTCTTTAGTTCAGTGTTCATAGCCTGTAGGTAGACAGGCCATTATGTCGTTTCTTTTAGTTCAGTGTTCATAGCTGTAGGGAGGAAGGAGATGTGTAGAAGTAGGAAGGAAGGGAGAGATATGGAGGGAGAGATATGGAAGGGAGAGAGGAGAGATATGGAAGGGGAGAGGGAGAGAGATATGGAGAGGGAGAGATATGGAGAGGGAGGGGAGAGATATGGAGGGAGAGAGGGAAGATGCATGGAGAGAGAGGAGGGAGAGAATAGTGGAGAGGGAGATAGGGGAGGAGATATGGAGGGAGAGAGATATGGAAGGGAGGGGAGATATGTGGAAGGGAGAGGGAGATATGGAGAGGGAGATGGAAAGGAGAGATATGGAGAGAGAGATATGGAAGGGAGAGGGAGAAATATGGAGAAGGAGAGAGAGAAATATGGAAGGGAGAGAGAGATATGGACGGGATAGGTAGTGAGGTAGGCTGCTCTTCACTGGGCGGCAGTGGGCGTGGCTGTAGAATGGGTTGCCAGGGAAACGGTGGAGGTGGAGGAAGTGATGGCTACGGGGTCTGACACCTGGAACAGGAAAGAGGATATAACATCACACAAGGACAGGTTAAGAGACACGTGATCTGGCGGAGGTGTGTGTGTCTCACCAGGATCGTGACATGCGGACACGTGCAGCTCGCTCCCTGTGAGGAACGTTGTCTGTTGGGTAGGGGCTATAATTAGGCCCCACCTCCGATGGCGGTGGTCCAATGAGACAGTGGTGGGATGAGTCATGTCCAGCTCCCAGGAACATATTTCTCAGCCTACACACACACACACACACACACACACACACACACACACACACACACACAGAGGCATAGAGGAGGAAACAAAGCTTAAGGGTGGGTTTACATAACTACAGAGCATATATTCACTCTCCCTATCACACACACTTACCCGGTATCTGGGTAGGCTCCCATCGCTAAGGAGACCCGTGCGTACTGGCTGATTAGTCGTTTGTATCCCGACTGCAGAAGCCGGCCTCTTCTTCCTCTGGCTGAACTGACTGAGAGAGGGAGAGACGGAGACGGAGAAAATCATGTGGAAACCTTTATTTAATTCCACATATCACATTAAAGTCTAGAAAGAGTTAAACATTTCAGAGGGCACAAATACATGGACAGATACAGAAAGCACCTTGTTCTCCAGACAGCTAGACTGACCATAACAGCTGAAACAGAGCAGTACCTTCTCCATACAGCTAGACTGACCATACCAGCTGAAACAGAGCAGTACCTTCTCCTCCAGACAGCTAGACTGACCATAACAGCTGAAACAGTACCTTCTCCCTACAGCTAGACTGACCATACCAGCTGAAACAGAGCAGGACCTTCTCCTCCATACAGCTAGACTGACTATAACAGCTGAAACAGAGCAGTACCTTCTCCTCCATACAGCTAGACTGACCATACCAGCTGAAACAGAGCAGTACCTTCTTCTCCAGACAGCTAGACTGACCATACCAGCAGAAACAGAGCAGTACCTTCTCCTCCATACAGCTAGACTGACCATAACAGCTGAAACAGAGCAGTACCTTCTCCATACAGCTAGACTGACCATACCAGCAGAAACAGAGCAGTACCTTCTCCTCCAGACAGCTAGACTGACCATAACAACTGAAACAGTACCTTCTCCCTACAGCTAGACTGACCATACCAGCTGAAACAGAGCAGTACCTTCTTCTCCATACAGCTAGACTGACCATACCAGCTGAAACAGAGCAGTACCTTCTCCTCCATACAGCTAGACTGACCATACCAGCTGAACAGAGCAGTACCTTCTCCATACAGCTAGACTGACCATAACAGCTGAAACAGAGCAGTACCTTCTCCTCCATACAGCTAGACTGACCATACCAGCTGAAACAGAGCAGTACCTTCTCCTCCAGACAGCTAGACTGACCATACCAGCTGAAACAGAGCAGTACCTTCTCCTCCATACAGCTAGACTGACCATAACAGCTGAAACAGAGCAGTACCTCGCTAGCTGGTTTTGGACAGGCCAGCAATCTGAAGGCCACATACTGGTAGCCTATGTACCGGTAGCCTGTGTACCGGTAGCCTGTGTGCCGGTAGCCTGTGTACCGGTAGCATAAGTGCATGACTGAGATCTATCTTACTCTCATCACCAAGGCTTTTCAAGCGTGAGACAGAGATGCACACAGACAGATAGACACAGATACACACAGACAGACAGACACAGATACACACAGACAGACAGACACAGATACACACAGACAGACAGACACAGATACACACATACTACAGATAGAGATACAGACACTACAGATACAGATACAGACACTACAGATACAGACACTACAGATACAGACACTACAGATACAGACACTACAGATACAGATACAGACACTACAGACACAGACACTACAGATACAGACACTACAGATACAGATACAGACACTACAGACACAGACACATACACTACAGATACAGACACAGACACTACAGATACAGATACAGACACTACAGACACAGACACTACAGATACAGACACTACAGATACAGACACTACAGATACTACAGACACAGACACAGACACTACAGATACAGACACAGACACTACAGATACAGACACAGACACTACAGATACAGATACAGACACAGATACAGACACTACAGATACAGACACTACAGATACAGATACAGACACTACAGATACAGACACTACAGATACAGACACTACAGATACAGATACAGACACTACAGATACAGACACTACAGATACAGATACAGACACTACAGACACAGACACTACAGATACAGACACTACAGATACAGATACAGACACTACAGATACAGACACACAGATACAGATACAGACACTACAGATACAGACACTACAGATACAGACACTACAGATACAGATACAGACACTACAGATACAGACACTACAGATACAGACACTACAGATACAGACACTACAGATACAGACACTACAGATACAGATACTACAGATACAGATACAGACACTACAGATACAGATACAGACACTACGGATACAGACACTACAGATACAGACACTACAGATACAGACACTACAGATACAGACACTACAGATACAGACACTACAGACACAGACACTACAGATACAGACACTACAGATACAGACACTACAGATACAGACACTACAGATACAGACACTACAGATACAGATACAGACACTACAGATACAGATACAGACACTACAGATACAGATACAGACACTACAGATACAGATACTACAGATACAGATACAGACACTACAGATACAGACACTACAGATACAGACACAGACACTACAGATACTAAAGATACAGATACTACAGACACTACAGACACTACAGACACTATAGATACAGATACAGACACTACAGACACTACAGATACAGACACTACAGATACAGATACAGATACAGACCCTACAGATACAGATACTACAGATACAGACACTACAGATACAGATACTACAGATACAGACACTACAGATAGAGACACTACAGATACAGACACTACAGATACAGACACTACAGATACAGACACTACAGACACTACAGATACAGATACTACAGATACAGACACTACAGATACAGACACTACAGATACAGACACTACAGATACAGACACTACAGATACAGACACTACAGATACAGATACAGACACTACAGATACAGACACTACAGATACAGATACAGACACTACAGATACAGACACTACAGATACAGATACAGACACTACAGATACAGACACTACAGATACAGACACTACAGATACAGACACTACAGATACAGACACTACAGATACAGACACTACAGATACAGATACAGACACTACAGATACAGACACTACAGATACAGACACAGATACAGATACAGACACTACAGATACAGATACAGACACTACAGATACAGACACTACAGATACAGATACAGATACAGACACTACAGATACAGACACTACAGATACAGATACAGACACTACAGATACAGACACTACAGATACAGACACTACAGATACAGACACTACAGATACAGACACTACAGATACAGACACTACAGATACAGATACTACAGATACAGACACTACAGATACAGACACTACAGATACAGCCACTACAGATACAGACACTACAGATACAGACACTACAGATACAGACACTACAGATACAGATACAGACACTACAGATACAGACACTACAGATACAGACACTACAGATACAGACACTACAGATACAGACACTACAGATACAGATACAGACACTACAGATACAGACACACAGATACAGATACAGACACTACAGATACAGACACTACAGATACAGATACAGACACTACAGATACAGACACTACAGATACAGACACTACAGACACTACAGATACAGACACTACAGATACAGCCACTACAGATACAGACACTACAGATACAGATACAGACACTACAGATACAGACACTACAGATACAGACACTACAGATACAGATACAGACACTACAGATACAGATACAGATACAGACACTACAGATACAGATACAGACACTACAGATACAGACACTACAGATACAGACACTACAGATACAGACACTACAGATACAGACACTACAGATACAGACACTACAGATACAGACACTACAGATACAGATACAGACACTACAGATACAGATACAGACACTACAGATACAGACACTACAGATACAGACACTACAGATACAGACACTACAGATACAGACACTACAGATACAGATACAGACACTACAGATACAGATACTACAGATACAGATACAGACACTACAGACAGACTACAGATACAGCCACACTACAGATACAGATACAGACACTACAGATACAGACACATATGAGATACAGACACACAGATACAGATACAGACACTACAGATACAGACACTACAGATACAGATACAGACACTACAGATACAGACACTACAGACACTACAGATACAGACACTACAGATACAGCCACTACAGATACAGACACTAGATACAGATACAGACACTACAGATACAGACACTACAGACATACAGATACATACACTACAGACACTACAGATACAGACACTACAGATACAGAACTACAGATACAGACACTATAGATACAGACACTACTACAGATACAGACACTACAGATACAGACTACAGATACAGATACAGACACTACAGATACAGACACTACAGACACAGACACTACATACAGACACTACAGATACAGACACTACAGATACAGACAATTACAGACAGACACACTACAGATCACTATAGATACAGACACTACAGATACAGATACAGACACTACAGATACAGACACTACAGATACAGACACTACAGATACAGACACTACAGATACAGACACTACAGATACAGATACAGACACTACAGATACAGACACTACAGATACAGACACTACAGATACAGACACTACAGATACAGACACTACAGATACAGACACTACAGATACAGATACAGACACTACAGATACAGACAC